>NC_057721.1:87852405-87870971 GCF_004010195.1 Chiloscyllium plagiosum | reverse complement strand
AGATGTGTCGTAATTTCATCCTTTATAATAGACTCCATCATCTTTCCCACCACTGAGGTCAGACTAACTGGTCTATAATTTCCTGCTTTCTCTCGCCCACCTTTCTTAAAAAGTGGTATAACACTAGCCACCCTCCAATCCTCAGGAACCGACCCCGAATCTATCGAACATAGAACTATGTTCTATGTTAATGTTAATGTTTTTGAAGACAGCTATTACCTCCATCTTCTTAATGTTGACATGTCCTATAATATTAACTTATCCCTTTCTAAGCGTGCCGTCATCCATGTCTTTCTCCTTGGTGAATACCAATGTGAAGTACTCATTAAGAACCTCACCCACTTCCTTTTGCTTCATGTATAAATTCCCTCCATTGTTGTTGAGTGGACCTACCTTTTCCTTCACTATCCTCCTGCTCCTAATATATATACAAAATGCCATGGATTTCTCCTGAATTCTACTTGCTAAGGACATTTCATGGCCTTGACTAGCCCTCCCCATTTCTTGATTAAGTTCTTCCCTGGTTCCTTTATACTTCTCAAGGGCCTTGTCTGACTTCAGTTTCCTTAATCTTATATATGCTAATTTTTCCTTCTTGACTAAACTTGCAATACTTCTTATCATCAAAAGTTCCCGAATCTTACTGTCATTATCTGTAATCCTCACAGGAACATGCTAGTCCTGAGCTCTGACCAACTGGCCTTTAAAAGATTCCTACAGGTCAGATGTGGATTTATCCTCAGCCGCTCCCAATCTAATTTCTTCAGTTCCTGCCTAAAACTGTTGTGACTAGCCTTCCTCCAATTTAACACTTTCACCCGAGGACCAGTCTTATCCTTATCCATAACTACCTTTAAACATAGAGAATTATGATCACTGTTCCCAAAATGCTTCCCCACTGAAACTTTGATCACTAGGCCAGGCTCATTCCCCAATACAAGTCTAGTATATCCCCTTCTGTAGTTGGACTTTCAACATATTGTTGCATGAAACTGTCCTGGATGCACCTAACAAACTCTGCTTGTCTAAGCCCCAGCACTAAAGGGGTCCCAGTCAATATTGTACCCGTATTCCCATCCCTGCAGCCTATTCCCTTTATTCAATTACATCATGGCTGACATATGCTCCATCTCATTTTCATGTCTTTGGTCCATATCACAGGATATTGTAAAGAGTTATAAAACTAAGTTTCTGAAACTCATTGCAAGTGGTGTTTACGCTGCTGCTTTGCTCAATCAGTTGGTTATAAATGGGCTGGTTGTGTGCAAAGTGAGATTTGGCTGGCAACAATTATCTGATTGATTTATGGAGTGGTGACCAGTTGTAGGAATGGACACAGTTGCTTTGATGGCTCAGATCGAGGACCTTATCATTAAAGCACTGATTGCAGCCGAGCTTCACATTGCCTCTGCTTCCAAAATGTTTGTGCCCCACAGAGGCAACTGCTTTGGTAAGTTTACTTTCTTGTGAATGTGGACTGTAAATTTACAATGAATCTTGTGGTTTTGTGGGTTTTCACCAGAATTCTCTTACTTAAGAATAAGAACATCCATGAGTTTAACAAGGATTTCTGGGGGAAGTGGTCGAGGCTGGGACAATTGCAACATTTAAGAGACATTAGGATAGGTATATGAATAGGAAGGGTTTGGAGGGATAAGGGCCGGGTGCTGGCAGGTGGGACTAGATTGGGTTGGGATATGTGGTTGGCATGGACGGGTTGGACTGAATGGTCTGTTTCCATGCTGTAGATCTCTATGACTCCATGTTTGTGACACAGAATATCTGTTTACCAACAACTGTGTGGTTAGCTGCTGGGTATTTTGAATCATAGAGATGTACAGCATTAAAACAGACCATTCGGTCCAACTTGTCCATGCCGACCAGATATCCTAAGTAAATCTCGTTCCATTTGCCAGCACTTGGCCCGTATCCCTCTAAACCCTTCCTATTCATATACCCATCCAGCTGCCTTTTAAATGTTGTAATTGTACCAGCCTCCACCACTTTGTCTGGCAACTTGTTCTATGTAGGCACCACCCTCTGTGTGAAAAAGTTGCTCCTTAGGTCCCTTTTAAATCTTTCCCCTCTCACCATAAACCTAAGCCCTCTAATTTTGGATTTACCCACCCCAGGGAAAAGATCTTGTCTATTTACTGTGTCCATGCCCCTCATGATTTTATAAACTCTATAAGATACTTGTGAGTGTGAATGGTATTGCCAAAAGCTTTCAGACCTCGAGGAGTCAGGTAGTTTATCTCTCTGCATTAGAAAATTCCTGAAACCTAAAGAAAGTCTGTTTATTTTTCCCATCATTTGCTGTAAACTTGATTTTCACTAATAAGTCAGAGACTTAAGAATTTGTGAACCAGTTGCTCTGTGCCTCCTTTTAGAAAGTGACAGCAAGACCAGACAAGTTAAAGGATTATCCCAGCGAACACAGTACACAGGGGCCATTGAATTACCTTCCCAGTTTCTCCCTTCACACATGGTGCCAGTGATTTTTGTCAATTTGTGTGTGTAGAGGAATTTAGGAAGGGGATTAGAGTTTTAACCAGTAGCATTATATGCCAACATTTCATAATTATTCACCTGTAGGAGGATTCAAGTACAGGAGCCAGAGATGTCTTGCTGCAATTATACAAGCCTTGGTGAGACCATACCTGTCATAGTGTGGCCCATTTTGGTCATGTCTGAGCAAGGATCTTCCTATAGAGGAACGTTTGCCAGACTGATTCCTGGGATGGCAGGACTGATGCATAATGATAGACAGGATCAGTTGGAACTATATTTGTTGGAGTTTAGAAGAATGAGGGGTGATCGCATAGAAACCTATAAGGACTAGACATGGTAAATGAGGAAGGATGTTCCCAGTGACCAGGGAGTGTGGCACCAGGGGTCACAGTCTAAAGATACCGGGCAAATCATTATGCACTGAGATGAGCAGTGAGCCAGTGGAATACTCTGCATCAGAATGTGGTTGAGGCCAAAACATTGAATGTTTTCAAGAAGGAGTTAAATATAGTTCTTAAGGCGAAAGAGATCAAAGGTTATGGGGAGAAAGCCAGAACATGGGACTGAGTTGGTTGATCATATTGAATAGTGCAGCAGACATGAAGGGCTAAGTGACCTGCTGCTGCTCTGTTTTCTACATATCCCTTCTGCTGAAAACTATCCCATTTCAATAACTAGCTTTTGACATGCAATATTATGCTTCTTTAGAACGGTGTCTTACCATTGTCGACAAACACCACCTCCTCCCCCCTCCCCCCTCTCCCCCACCCCCACAATGTGGTATCTTATCCCACACTTGCTAAAAACCCAAATACAATCCCTGCAGCTGCTTTATCATGGAACATGTCCTGCACCACTGAAATCAGTGATAATTACCCTGAACCTTTCCATTAGTGGAAAACTGATCTTGCTGTTAGTAACTTACTCCTTATCTTGTTCAAACAAAAACAGAAATTGCTGTTCTGAAGAAGGGTCACTGGACTCAAAACGTCAACTCTTGTTTCTGTCTTTACAAATTTTGCCAGACCTGCTCAGTTTCTCCAGCACTCCCTGTTTTTGTTTGTTTGACATCTCCATAGAGTTATAGAGTCATAGAGTTGTACAGCAAGAAAACAGACCCTTCAGTCCAACTCACCCATGCTGACCAATTATCCTAAATAAGTCAAGTCCCATTTGCCAGCACTTGGCCCATATCCCTCTAAAGTCTTCCTATATATATACCCATCCAGATGCCTTTTAAATGTAATTGTATCAGCCTCCACCACTTCCTCTGTTCCATACATGCACCACCCTCTGTGTGAAAAAAATGCCCCTTAGGTCCCTTTTATATCTTTCCCCTCTCACCTTAAACCTATGCCCTCTAGTTCTGGACTCCCCCACTTCAGGGAAAACATCTTGACCATTCACCCTATCCATGCCCCTCATGATTTTAAACCTCGGTAAGGTCATCCCTCAGCCTCCAATGCTGCAGGGAAAATAGCCCCAGCCTGGTCAGCCTCTCTCTACAGCTGAAACCCTTTGCTTTAGTTACCTGTTTTGTTGGTTTTATAACAGAGTACTGTGGAGTGAGCAAAGCAGAGATGCAGAGAAAGAGTGAAGCCATTGCCAGTGGAAATCCCACTGCAATGTTTGTGATACTGCTGATGCTGTCTTCCACTGTTCTTCTCTCAGTAGTCACTATAATTTAATTGAATTACATTGAAATATGTGCTGCTCTCTCAAACAGGAAAGAAATAAGACATCAGAGATTAACTTCCACTTGCCTTTCCATTTGCACAGGTATCGCTGCTGAAGTGGCCTTTCCAGTCTAGTCAGGACTGTTAGTCTCCAAACAAAGTATCTGTCGGACAAGGATAATAGGATTAATAAGAAAATTAGTTGAAATAGCAGAGTTACTTTCTGTTAAACTAAAGAAATCAAGCAAATTGGCAGAAATCAATCGCATGATTAATCCCAACAGTTTATTCAGTTCCAGCGTGAGAACCAACCCATCATACCTCCAAATTGTAGTTATTTTACTAAAACCTTGTTTGTCACTTTCATCTTTCACTCAGTAATCTTCCCATTCTTTCCATAACAATGGCTACTCTTTGTCCTTTGCTAAATGGATTAAAGGTTGCTCTTTGATTCTCATCAAATTCTGAATGTTCGCAGAAAGTGAGAAGCTGCTGCCTCTTACTCAGTTCAGATTCACAGTTCAGTGAACTTGTGAGTTTTATTCCCTCTCGGATGAAAACTTTTGGCAATTCTTATTTGTACTTGAGAAAGGTGGTGGCGAGACCTTCTCTTTGAATCTTGATTATGTACCAAATTTCAGACTGGAGGTCTGTTAGCATAGATCATCAATTTTCAGTGGTCCACGACAAAAATCTTTCTTTTAAACTTTGAGTAGGAGATGATAGACCTTCTCCTTGAGCTGCTGCCATTTTGTGTGGGATTAAAGGCTGATATATGAGCCCAAACTTGTAATCTCACCTTCCCCCATATCCCTCAAACCCTTTAACCACAAGAGCTGTATCTACCTCCTTGAAAACACTGTGTTTTGGCCTCAACCACTTTCTGTGGCAGTGAATCCCATTGGCTCACCATTCTCTGGGTGAAGACATTTCTCCTCACCTCAGTGCTTATCCTTAAACTATGATGGCTAGTTCTGGACTCCCCCATCCTCAGGAACAACCTTTTTTGCATCTAAATTGCTTGGTAATGTTAGAATTTTTTTAGCTTCGATAAGGATCCCCTTATTCTTCTAAACTAAAATGGATACAATCCTATTGACTCAATCTCTATTCATACATTAGTCCTCCCATGCTAGGAATCAATTTGGTAAACTTTCCCTGTGCTCCTTCTGTATCAAGAACATTTTTCCTTAGATAAGATGATCAGAACTGCACAGAATATTCTAGATATGGCCTCATCAACAAGCTGTAAAATTTAAACAAGACAGTCTTGTTCCTGTATTTGAATCCTTTCACTGAAGGCCAGCTTACAGTTAGCCTTCTTTACTGCCTGCTGCACCTGCATACTTACTTTCAGCGACAGATGCATGAGGATACCCAGATCTCATGGAACATTCTCCTTTCTCAATTTACAGCTGCTCAAATATTTATCTGCCTTCCTGTTTTTGCAACGAAAGTGGGTAACCTCATATTTATCCACATTGTACAGTATTTACCATATATTTGCCCACTTACTCAGCTTGCCTAAATCATACTGCAACATCTCTGCTCCACGCCTTATCCTCGCATCCAGCTTTGTGTCATCTGCTAGGCTCCCATTCCAATCATCTCTGGCCAGCTCCTCCTTCATGTCTTTGTCATTACCTTTACTCAGTTGAAATACTGTTTCATCTGATTCAAGCTTCCCCCTCTCAAACAAATTTCTCTACTAATATGGATTTGCTTCAGTCTCTCCCTCTCACTAAACCCAGTGTTCCCCATCTTTTCTGGTTCATTATTCAGGTTGTCCTTTGTGAATACAGAAGTGAAGTTTGAATTTAGTACATTAACCATTTCTTTGTTCCTCTTTATAAATTCCTCCATCTCTGACTGTGAGGGTCCTACACTGGTTTTCACCAATCTTTATCTCTTTCCATACCGATAGAAACTTTTATAGTCTGTTCTTCTGCTCCCTGGAAGCTTACTCTCATACTCTATTTTCTCCTTCTTAATTAATTCCTTGGTCCTCCTTCGATGACTTCTAAACTGTTCCCAATCCTCAGGTTTGTTGTATTTTCTTGCTAATTTGTAATCCTATTGTTTGTATCTAAGACTATCTAGGCTTCCCTTGCAAGCCATGGTTTGAATGCTGTTCGTTTTGCACTCCTGCCTCTAGCAGGCATGAACAATTCTTGCAGTTCAGCCATTCACTGTTTGAATGTTTGCCATTACCTATCAATTGTCATTCCTTTCAATAACACTTCTCAATCCATCATAACCAGCTTATGTCTCATACCATCGTAGTTTCCCCTAGTAAGATTCAGGACTCTAATCTTAGAATCAACCAACTCACTCTCCATCTGTTGATGGAAAAAGAAAAGAAGAGTTGTAAGCAGGGCTGAAATTAAGATGTGAAAGAGAGGGAATTGGTTCACTCAACTCAATGCAAAGTAAACAGACAGAAACAAAGCTGTGAGTGGTGAGGGAAGAATGAATAGAAATGGAAATCAGAAGTAAAGCAGTCAGTTTCTGAAGTTATTGAATTCAATATTGGGACCTCAAGGCTATAAAGTGCCTAAGTGATAAATGAGAACTCTGCAAAGGATCCATTTCAGCATTTCCAATGTGACCTTTTTACTCAAGCAAGGATTCCCCATTCCCTTACCTGACAGCTTCCAGTTTCCTGTCATTTTAATTCTTTGCCCCTTTTTAACTTCTGCGACATTGACCTGTTTCCTATCAGTAACGCTCAAAGATGCTTGAGGAACACTGCACATTTGAATTTTTCACATTACAGCTTTCCAAAGTCAATGTTCAGTTCAATAATTCCAGATCCTAACCTGTGCCACTTTTTTATTACATTCATTTCTGTTTGTTTTGACAGCAGCTGTGGGTGGTGATCCTTTTGTTCTTTGTCTGGACACATATTCTTTGCTTGTTTATTGACCCATTAGCCTCCATCTGTTTCATCTTCTAATGTCTCATGCCTTCTAACTTTAATAGGCCATCCCTTTATATTCTTTCTTCTATATTTGCTTAAAGCATTTTACTTCTTTCCCCCAGTTCTAATGAAAAGCCATTGCCCTGAAACATTAACTCTGCTTTTCTTTTTACAGACGCTGCCAGACCTGCTGAGTATTGTCAGCATTTTAGTTTGTACTTATGATTAAGTGGAGATGTTATGGAGGTGTTCAAAATTATGAAAGTTTTAATAGGTTCTCTTTAGTTACGTGGTTTCCAGCGACTGAAGGCTTGTCAACTCAAAGGCCTGATTTAAGTTGATTGGCAAAAGAAGCAGAGGAGAAATGACGAGAGTTGTAATTAAGTACCGAGTAGTTGTGATCTGGAATGTGCTTCTGAATTGACAGTGGATCAGGTTCTGTCATAATATTTGAAAAAGAATTGGATTAATCATTAAAAGGATAAAAGTTGCACGGCTGGGAAAGAGTGTGGGAGTGGGACTAATAGGTAGCTATACCCAACAGACGACGTAGGCCTGAAGGGCTAAATAGTCTTCTGTATTGTACAGATCTGTGATTCAGACTGATTCAGTCCACTTACCCTATTTGGTTCACTCGTTCCTCCTCACTTTCTTTTAGTTTCACAGACGGGATTGGAGCAGAGCATTCCCATCTCCCTCTTGCTATGAATCTGGGATTCCCCCCGAAGGAAGAGGTCTCCTTCAGAACTGTGTGACAGTCACCCTGTTGGGTGGCACTATCAGCCACAGATTCTCAGGTTATTGACACTTATAGAGTCATAGAGATGTACAGCATGGAAACAGACCCTTCAGTCCAACCCGTCCATGCCGACCAGATATCCCAACCTAATCTAGTCCCACCTGCCAGCACCCGACCCATATCCCTCCAAACCCTTCCTATTCATATACCCATCCAAATGCCTCTTAAATGTTGCAATTGTACTTCCTCTGGCAGCTCATTCCATACACATACCCCCCTCTGTGTGAAAAGGTTGCCCCTTAGGTCTCTTTCATATCTTTCCCCTCTCACCCTCAACCTCTGCCCTCTAGTTCTGGACTCCCCGACCCCAGGGAAAAGACTTTGTCTATTTATTGTATCCATGCCCCTCATGATTTTGTAAACCTCTATAAGGTCACCCCTCAGCCTCCGACGCTCCAGGGAAAACAGCCCCAGCCTGTTCAGCCTCTCCCTGTAGCTCAGATCCTCCAACCCTGGCAACATCTTTGTAAATTTTTTCTGAACCCTTTCAAGTTTCACAACATCTTTCCGATAGGAAGGAGACCAGAATTGCATGCAATATTCCAACAGTGGCCTAACCAATGTCCTGTACAGCCGCAACATAACCTCCCAACTCCTGTACTCAATACTCTGACCAGTAAAGGAAAGCATACCAAACGCCTTCTTCACTATCCCATCTACCTGCGACTCCACTTTCAAGGAACTATGAACCTGTACTCCAAGGTCTCTTTGTTCAGCAACACTCCCTAGGACCTTACCATTAAGTGTATAAGTCTTGCTAAGATTTGCTTTCCCAAAATGCAGCACCTCGCATTTATCTGAATTAAACTCCATCTGCCTCTTCTCAGCCCATTGGCGCATCTGGTCCTGATCCTGTTGTAATCTGAGGTAACCCTCTTCGTTGTCCACTACACCTCCAATTTTGGTGTCATCTGCAAACTTACTAACTGTACCTCTTATGCTCACATCCAAATCATCAATGTAAATGACAAAAAGTAGAGGGCCCAGCACCGATCTTTGTGCCACTCCACTGGTCACAGGCCTCCAGTCTGAAAAACAACCCTCCACTACCACCCACTGTCTTCTACCTTTGAGCCAGTTCTGTATCCAAATAGCTAGTTCTCATTTATGCAAAGAATAAAGTAAGTTTGAGATTTCTCCATCTGCAAATCACCTGGATACTTCTATGCAAATGCAGTGTTAAAGATCAGATTATAGAGAGGAGAATGTTCAGTACAGGTTAGGAAATCTGCAGTGATCCTCAATGAGTTGAGAGGTATCCTTGGTAACAGGGGTCTGTAATTCCTATCTGACACCTTAGTTACTTTTCTAGGATATAAATATATATATATAGGATATAAATGGAAAAAGCTCCTTTGGTTCATGAATTAGTGTTTTTGTGTGTAAGGGGCTAGATTCTTGGCAGCGCTGGCTGATCGATTGTGCCACTGCCTGCCAACTTGTCCTAACTTTGTGCCAGACAGCAACAGGAGTTCTGGTACAGTGCAAAAGTAACGTGTAACTCAAAAGTACTCTTTCTCAGTGGATTCTTTCCCATCTTTGTGAAACTAATGGAGAAGTTGGTGAGAGACCAATGGGGTGCTTGCCAGAACTATACTAAAAATAAGATTGTGTCTAAACTGCTAAGCACTTCTCTTGGATATTAATAAGTATTAGAGGAATAAGCATCACTAGTTGTCAATCTGGAATCCTCCAGTATTGCATACCTTTATGCAGAAAGCTTGCTAAATAGCTATTAGGTCATGTCCCTCAGTGTTCAACTTTATCTATTAAATTTCGAACTTTCTTGCAACTACCCCCCACACAATGGTAAACTCACCTTGCTATTCCACCTCCATTCACTCCTCAGTATTCTAGTGCCCCTACACCCATCTACTAACAGGGATTGAAACATAGAAAAAAGGAGCAGGAGGCCGCATTTGGCCCTTGGAGTCTGCTCTGCCATTCAATGTGATTGTAGCTGATCATCCTAAATGATGCCCTAGAATCTGTCTTGTAAATCTTCACTGCATTCCCTCAATAGCCATAACGTCCTTCCTCAGATAATGAGGCCAAAACTGCATACAATGCTTCAAACTCACAAAGTACTGTACTTGAATCCTCTTACAATGAAGGTCAACATACCATTTGTCTTCTTCATCACCTGCTGCACCTGCATGTTTACTTTCCGCAACTGGTGTCCAAGGTCTCATTGCACCTCCCCCTTTCCCAGTCCACCACCATTCAGATCATAATCTGCCTTCCTGTTTTTGCTCCAAAGGGGACAGCCTCACATTTGTCCACATTATACTACATCTGCCATGCATTCACCCATTCACGCAGCCTGTCCAGATTACACTGTAGCATCTCAGCAACCTCCACACACCTCACCCTCCCACCCAGCTTTGAGTCACCCGATAATTTGGAAATATATTTAATTCCCTCATTCATAAAATTCATAGAATCCCTACAGTGTGGAAACAGGTCATTAGTCCCAGCAAGTCCACACTGACTTTCGGAGGAGTAACCCTCCCAAACCCATTCGCCTATCCCTATTACTTTACATTTTCTCCTGACTAATGCACCTAACCTACACATCCCTGAACACTGTGGGCAATTTAGCTTGGCCAATTCACCTAACCTGCACATCTTTGGACTGTGGGAAGAAACCAGAGCACCTGGAGGAAATGACATGGGGAGAATGTACCAACCCCATACCGGCAATCGCCTGAGGGTAGAATTGAACCTGGGTCCCAGGCATCTAGATCATTAATATATATTGTGAATATGTCTGAGCACTGATCCCTGCAATACCCCTCTAGTTACTGCCTACCATTCAGAAAAAGAGCCATTCATTCCTAGTCTTTGTTTCCTGTCTGCCCACCAGTTGTCACTCCATATCAGCACACCATCTCCAATTCGATGAGCTTTAATTTTACACGCTAACCTCTTCTGTGGGACTTTGACAAAACCCTTCTGAAAGTCCAAATAAACCACATCCACTGGTTCCCCCTTATCAAACCTATGAGTTACGTTCTCGAAGAATTGGAGTAGATTTGCTAAGCATGATTTCCCTTTTGTAAATCCATGCTGACTCTATCCAATCCTGCCACTGTTTTCCTAATGCTCTGCCAGCAAATCTTTTATAATAGACTCTAGCAATTTCCCCACTACCAATGTCAAGCTGACTAGTCTATAACTCCTGGTTTTTCTCTAACTCCCTTTCTAAATTGTGGAGTTGCATTAGCCACTCTCCAATCTGTAGGAACTGTTTCAGAGTCTACACAAGCTTGAAAGATGGACACCAATGCATCCACTATTTTTACTCTGAGATGTAGATTATTGGACCATGTGGATTTATTGAGCTTTAATACCATCAATTTTCCCAATTCCATTTTCCTACTACTACTGACTTCTTTCAATTCCTCCTCTCACTAAACCCTGTGTTCTTCAACATATTTCTGATTGTAAGGAACCTACATTTGTCTTCACTACTGTTTCTCTCTTCACATATCTATGAATCTTTTACAATCAGTTTGCTCGTGCCCCTCAGGCTTACCCTCAGACTCTATTTCCCAGCTCTTAATCAATCCTTTTGTA
Source organism: Chiloscyllium plagiosum (assembly GCF_004010195.1). Taxonomy (NCBI): domain Eukaryota; kingdom Metazoa; phylum Chordata; class Chondrichthyes; order Orectolobiformes; family Hemiscylliidae; genus Chiloscyllium; species Chiloscyllium plagiosum. Next base: position 87,859,486 of record NC_057721.1, on the reverse strand, counting down.
TTCCTTTGCTGTAATCTAAAATGCTGCCAATTTGCAGTCTGCTGCTCGTTTTGGCTAATTTGTATGCTCATTTAATGGATCAATTTAAAAAAAAATTCATTTGTGGGACATGAGCATCGCTGGCTTGACCAGTATTTATTACCTGTCCCCGGTTGTCCCTTTAGAAGATGGGAGTCAGTTTCCTTCTTGAACCGCTGCAGTCTATGTGATATGGGTTGACCCACAATGCGCTGAGGGAGGGAATTCCAGGATTCTGACCCAATGACACTGAAGAAATGACGATATATTCTGTCAGGATGATGATAGGCTTGGAGAGAAACTTGAAGGTGGTGGTATTCCCATGTACCTGCTGCCCTTGTCCTTCTAGATGGAAGTGTTTATTGGTGCTGCCTGAGGATCTTGGTGAATTTCTGCAGTGCATCTTGTAGATGATACACACTGCTGCTACTGAGTGTCAGGGTTGGAGGGAGTGGATGCATGTGGTTGTGGTGCAATCAAGCGGCTGCTTTGTCCTGGATGGTCCTAGATGAGCTTCTTGAGTGTTGTTGGAGCTGCACCCATCCAGGGCAAGTGGGGAGTATTCCATCACACTCCTAACTTGTGCCTTGTAGATGGTGGACAGGTTTTGGGGAGTCAGGAGGTGAGTTACTCATCGCAGTATTCCTAGCCTCTGACCTGCTTTTGTAGCCACTGTGTTTATGTGGAAGTGATAATACGATCCCAAATTTTCTTTGTCTGGATTAGAGTGGTGCTGGAAAAGCACAGCAGGTCAGGTAGCATCCAAGGGGCAGGAAAATCGATGTTTTGGGCAAAAGCCCTTCATCAGCCCCAAAATTTCTTTGTTAGCCATGGTTGAGCCGCAAAGAGGTTAAATAAGACTTCCCCTCAAGTATCTGTCCTTCTGTATTTTTTAATCCCTGCTCACTCCTGGCTTGTCTTTTCTTAAATATAAACATCACCAAAGACCCATCACACCCATTGTACTTGATGTTGGTTTGGCCGCGTTTAGAATACTGTGTATAGTTCTGGTTGCTACATTACCAAAAGGATGTTAACACTTTGGAGAGGGTGCAGAGAAGGTTTACAAGGATGTTGCCTGGTATAGAAGGTGCTTGCTGTGAAAAGAGGTTGAGTAGGTTAGGTTTGGTTTCATTAGAAAAAAGGAGATTGAGGGGGGACCTGATTGAGGTTTACAAAATAATGAAGGGTAGAGACAGGTTAGATAGAGATAAGCTTTTTCCCAGGGTGAGGGATTCAATAACGAGAGGTCATGCTTTCAAGGTGAGAGGTGAAAAGTTTAAGTGGGATACACGCGGCAAGTACTTCACACAGAGGGTGGTAGGTGTCTGGAATGCATTGCCAGCAGAGGTAGTAGAGGCAGGCACGGTAGATTCATTTAAGATGCGTCTGGATAGATGCATGAGTAGGTGGGGAGCAGAGGGATACAGATGCTTAGGAATTGGATTGGCTCAAGCTTGGAGGACCGAAGTGCCTGTTCCTGGGCTGTAAGTTTTCTTTGTTCTTTGTACCCCAATCATGCTTTTCTACAACCTCTTCCGCCAGGCAGATGATACAGAAGTTTGAACACACGCACCAGCGGGTTCAGGAACAGCTTCTTCCCAGCCGTTATTAAATGATGAATGGACTTTGTAGCCTCAAATAACACTGATCTTGCTAATGTTGATCTCGCCTAGTGCACGCCCTGTGCAATGTCACCAATATACCTCTATCTATGTCTTTTTGATCTGTGCATCCTTGCTTACTATGATATGCCTCTGTTGCTTGTAAACAAAACTTTTCACTGTACTTTGGTACATGTGACAATAAATACATAAATCAATCAATCCCTTAATTTAATTCTAGTTTGTAACTTGCCACTGGAAATCTATTATCCACATATAAACATGACTGAACACCTCTCCTCACTTAGCCCTATAACTCCTGGCTGGCTTTCAGTGCCATAACCTGCCAACCTGGCTTCAATGTGGCCTTTATGACCATTACTGAACATCTCTTTTAGGACTGACTAAGTGGTGTATTGCGCTCCAAATCTGGACTGAAACTCAAGTGATCTGGCAGTGCAGCTTAGTTTCTTTCTCTTTCTTGACTGCTGCTTCATGCTCCACCTATGATGCACCTTGCGACGACAAAATATCCTGCCATTTCTTACTGTCTAAGTGTAAATATGGGGAGTTGCACTTGCCCTAATGCACTATCCCTCAGCAGTGCGAATCAGCCCCTCACAGTGAGGGAGAAATGGAATTAGCATATATCACAAAACTATTAAAGGTGAAAGAATTAGATGGACTGATTGGCATTTTTGTCACAGTTTTAAAATGCCTAAGTGAGTAAAGGTTATTAGTTACAGGTTATTTTAGCAATCTGGTCATTTCACTGTCACCATTGCTCATGCTATCATTTAGATTCCAGATTTATTTACTTGAATTCCCTGACTACTTTGTGGGACTGGAACTCCTTTGTCCAGATTACTAGTCCAGGCCCCTCAATTACTAGTCCAGTAACAAACTATGTTACTGTACCTACCCTGGTAGTCTGGACCTAAAGACTCTTCATTCCAGTGAACATGAGGTTGCTTGTATCAAGTAGGTTAGTTGCAGATTTTAACTCTCCTTTTAATGTAGTTTGCTTCTTTTATGGTTTTCAATTAGGCTTGTGTAAAGCAGCTTTAAGCAGGAATTGATGACTTTGCAACTGGGCTTCATAATCTAATCTTTTTAATTCAAGTGGAAAGCTTTGCCAGTTGGAATGTTTATTAGGAGTGACTACAGGCCTGCTTCTCTCTGAAGGATCACCCAGTACTCCACTGAGCATGAGATTTTTGTTGAATAATTGCTTCTTTCTTTATTTGCAATTCAAGCTGAAAATTGTGTGCTATGTCCTCCACAAATGTTTCTCCTCTCGCTCCAACTTTTTCTGCTGATCCGTATGTGAGGGAGTACCTGTGATGTTAATATCAGTGCTCTTTCTCAGTTTAAATGTCATGTGTTGATGTTAGAGCAGATTGTTGATGTTTGACAAGGTGTCACTTACTGTAGTGGCAAACTTGGCAAGTGTGAATGGTGTAACAGGCCAGTGCAGAGAGTGTTCCAAGGCGAGTTGGGGTTGAGGTGTTTGTGAAAATGGTTTCGAATTGAAGAACTGGTAGTAGGCAGTTGAGCCCTCGAGTCTTCTCTGCCATTTGGTATAATCATGGCTGATTACATCTCAGCCTGAACTCCACTTGCATGCCCACTCCCCATAACCCTTCAACCTGTTACTAGTTAACAATCTGTCTATCTCCTTAAATTTATTCAATCTCCCAGAATCCACCGCTGTCTAGGGTAGTGAATTAACAATCCTTTGAAAGAAGCTATTCCTTCTCAGCTCTGTGTTAAATGTATTATCCCTTATCTTAAAACATAGAACATTACAGCGCAGTACAGGCCCTTTGGCTCTCGATGTTGCTCCGTCCTGTGAAACCAACCTGAAGCCCATCTAACCTACACTATTCCATTCTCCTCCATATGCCTATCCAATGACCATTTAAATGCCCTTAAAGTTGGCGAGTCTACTACTGTTGCAGGCAGTGGTTCCATGCCCCTACTATTCTCTGAGTGAAGAAACTATCTCTGACATCTGTCCTATGTCTATCACCCCTCAATTTGAAGCTATGTCACCTTGTGCTAGCCATCACCATCTGAGGAAAAAGGCTCTTACTGTCCACCCAATCTAACCCTCTGATTATCTTATATGTCTCAATTAAGTCACCTCGCAACCTTCTTCTCTCTAACGTAAACAGCCTCTCCTCCCTCAACCTTTCCGCGTAAGACCTTTCCTCCATACCAGGGAACATCCAAGTAAATCTGCTCTGAAGCCTTTCCAAAGCTTCCACATCCTTCGTATAAAGCAGTGACCAGAACTGTACGCAATACTCCAAATGCAGCCACACCAGAGTTTTGTACAGCTGCAGCATGATTTCATAGTTTGTAAACTCGATCCCTCTACCAATAAAAGCTAATACACCACATGCCTTCCTAACAACCCTATCAACTTGGGTGGCAACTTTGAGGGATCTATGTACATGGACACCAAGATCCTGCTGCTCATCCACACTACCAAGAATCTTACCATTAGCCCAGTGGTCTGCATTCCTGTTACTCCTTCCAAAGTGAATAACCTCAAATGTTTCCACTCCATTTGCCACCTCTCAGCCCAGGTCTGCAGCTTATCTATGTCCCTCTGTGACCTACAACATCCTTCGGCATTACCCACACCTGTACCAACCTTGGTGTCGTCTGCAAATTTACTAATCTATCCTTCTACGCCCTCATCCAGGTCATTTATAAAAATGACAAACATTTATAAAAATGACAAAAATGACAAACAGTGAACCCAAAACAGATCCTTGCGGTACACCACTAGTAACTGAACTGCAGGATGAGCATTTCCCATCAACCAACACCCTCTGTGTTCTTTTAGCTTGCTAATATCGGATCTAAACTGCTATCCCTTGCCTCCGTATTTTGTGCAATAGCCTACCATGGGGAACCTTATCAAATGCCTTACTGAAATCCATATTCACCACATCAACCACTTTACCCTCATCTACCTATTTGGTTACCTTCTCAAAGAACTCGGTAAGATTTGTGAGGCACGACCTACCCTTCACAAAACCACGTTGACTATCCCTAATCAACTTATTCCTATCTCTTATAACCTTTTCCAACACTTTACTCACATTTGCTTGTACGAGGGGGCGTAGCTACAAGGGGTGATAGACTTAACACAGATGTTAGAGGCAGGTTCTTCACTCAGAGAGTGGTAAGGGTGTGGAATGCCCTGCCTGCTAATGTAGTTAACTCAACCACATTAGGGGCATTTAAACAGTCCTTGGATAACCACATGGATGATGATATTGGGATAGTGCAGGATGATGTGCTTAGATTAGTTCACAGGTTGGTGCAACCTGGGGGACGGAAGGGCCTGTTCTGCGCTGTGTTGTTCTATGTTCAATGTTCGAACTGAAGTAAGACTCATTAGTCTATAATTACCAGGGTTGTCTCTACTCCCCTCCTTGAGGAACAACAGTCTCTGGTACTTTTCCTGTAGAGAATGACGATATAAAGATCAAAGCCAAAGATTCGGCGATCTCATCCCTGGCTTCCCAGAGAATCTGAGGATAAATCCCATAAAACTATGATTTCTTCTAGATTGCCCCACATAAGGAAACATCCTCTGTCTATCTACTTCATTAATCCCCTTTAGCAGCTTGTACATCTCAATCAGATCTCCTCTCTATTTTCAAAACTCCAGAGAGATTTGGCATAAACTGCTCAATCTGTCTTAAAAACAAACAAGACCCCTCATCCCTGGAATCAATCTAATGAATCTCCTCTGAACTGCCTTCAATGCAATTACATCCCTTTTCAAGTAAGGGACCAAAATTATACCTTAAAATAAAGAAGATTGAGGGGGGACCTGATTGAGGTTTACAAAAACATGAAAGGTATAGACAGGGTAGATAGAGATAAGCTTTTTCCTGGGTGAAGGATTCATTAACAAGAGGTCACACTTTCAAGGTGAGAGGTGAAACGTTTAAGGAGGATACACGTGGCAACTACTTTACACAGAAGGTGGTGGGTGTTTGGAATGCGTTGCCAGCAGAGATAGTAGAAGCAGGCACGGTAGATTCATTTAAGATGCATCTGGACAGATGCATGAGTAGGTGAGGAGCAGAGGGATACAGATGTTTAGGAATTGGGCGACAGGTTTAGACAGTGCATTTGGATCGGCTCAGGCTTGGAGGGCCAAAGTGCCTGTTCCTGGGCTGTAAATTTTCTCATTTCTTTGTTCTCTTTGTTATTATACTCAATCCAGGTGCGGTCTCACTAATACCATGTACAATTGCAGCAACATTTCCGTACTTTTTTACTCTGTTCATTTAATAATAAATATCAAAATTCCATTTGCCTTCCTTATTGCCTGCTGTGCCTGCATACTAGCATTTTGCAATTCATGCATTAGGAAACCCAGATTCCTCTGCACTGAGGATTTCTATTCTTCTGACCACATTTCGCCACATAAACGTCTGCCAAAATTTGGCCCATTCTCCTAACCTCTCCATATCCATTTGATAGTTTCTTATTTCTTCATTGCACCTTACCTTCACATCTATTTTAGTGTCATTCATGAAATTGGATATAGTATTCTCTACGCCTGCGTCCAGGTCAATAATATAGGAAGCAGTGTGCATGGAGTTGCCACTGCTTAACTGCAGCAAAAAAGCCTCATTATGTCATAGTGACACGTGAGTGCAGAGTATATGTGTGTAAACTATTCTTTGCTAATTTTCCACACATGTATTTTCCACAAGTGACCAAGTTGATAGATGAAGGAGGGGCTGTAGATGTCCTATACATGGACTTTAGTAAGGCGTTTGATAAGGTTCCCCATGGTAAACTAATGGAGAAAGTGAAGTCACATGGTGTGCAGGGTGTTCTAGCTCGGTGGATAAAGAACTGGTTGAGCAACAGGAGACAGAGAGTAGTAGTTGAAGGGAGTTTCTCGAAATGGAGAAAGGTGACCAGTGGTGTTCCACAGAGGTCAGTGCTAGGACCAGTGTTGTTTGTGATATACATAAATTATCTGGAAGAGGGCACTGTTGGTATGATCAGTCAGTTTACAGATGACACGAAGATTGGTGGAGTAGCAGAAAGCATAAGGGACTGTCAGAGAATACAGGAGGGTATAGATAGACTGGAGAGTTGGGCGGAGAAGTGGCAGATGGATTCAATCCAGACAAATGTGAGGTGATGCATTTTGGGGAGTCTAATTCTGGAGCGAACTATACTGTAGGTGGATAGAGTGGTCAAGAAGGCATATGGTATGCTTGACCGGAGCGCAAAGCCAGTCGGGAAGGTAAGTGATTGCTATATAAAGAACTTACCTCGACGCCAACGGTCTTTTCGCAGCAGAGAGCGGCGAGAGCTGGGCGGAAGTTCAGGCAGAGCGCAAAGCGGGTCGGGAAGGTAAGTGATTGCTATTAGAGGGGGTGTGTTCTAAACCCCAGGTCCTACAAAGT
>NC_057721.1:87848837-87851905 GCF_004010195.1 Chiloscyllium plagiosum | reverse complement strand
ATTCAAAGAAAAATAAATGTTGAAGCATATCAGATCAATATAAACCTGTGACCAACACTGCAGGAATTTGGCTTCCTGAGCTCAATGCTTCCGTTACAGATTGAAAGCTCACCACAAAAATTTCAATTGTACTACATGTGCAACACAGAATGCTTGGTGAATACTCAATATAATGCTTGAATAGAAATCAGCAGCCAATGTGTACGAGAAACCGGGGAGAAGGGGTAAGACCAGCAACTATTGTGAACAAAACTGACAGAAGAGATGACAGCAGCAGCCAGTGCTGGCTGAGAGAGTGATACGGCGATGTTAAGTTTGCTGATGTCACTCAATTATTTAAGAACAGTGAGAGACAGCGAGTATAAATATCTCAGTTTAACATTGGTTGTGCAAAACCGCTAAAATCACTTTTTCACTACCGAGTATTTAAATTGAGCTAGTCAGGAGGAGCCACTTTTGATTTATTAGAGGTAAGTCATCTCTGCTTAATCTTTTTTTTGTCAGGAGACACTCTAACTAGGAAGTTTTTGTGGATGCTATGTATATGGACTACAATCAGGCATTTCATAATTGCTACTTTATATGCTCCTCAAGAAATTATTAACAAACATGGAAAAACAGAACACAAAGAAGTCACAGAGAACACATACAGAACAGAAACAGACCCCTCAGACCAACCAATCCACACCAACCAGGTTACCAAACGAAACTAGTCCCACCTGCCTGCGTTTGGCTGATATTCCTCCAAACCTTCCCTATTCATTTACTCATCTTTTACATGTTGTAACAGTACCTGCATCCAGTACTTACTCTGGCAGAGCATTCCACACACAAACCACCCGTGTCCTTTCTAAAACTTTCTCCGCTCACCTTACAAGTATGCTATATAGTTTTGACCTCCTCAGCCCAGGGAAAAGACCTGTGCTATTCACCTTATCTATGCCCCTCATGATTTTATAAACTTCAATATGGTCACCCCTCAATCTCCTATGCTCTCATGAAAAATGTCCCAGCTTATCCAGCCCATTTTTATAACTCCAACTCCATTCCCAGCAACATCCTGATAGATCGTTTCTGAACCGTCTCTAATTTAGTAATATCCTTCCTACAGCAGGGCAATCAGAACTGCACGCGGTACTCCAGAAGAGGCCTCACCAACATCCTGTACAACCTCAACATGACATCCCAATTCCTTTACTCAAAGTCAACAACGAAAAGAAAAATTGCTGGAAAAGCTCAGCAGAACTGAGGAAGGGTCACTTGACTTGAAACATTAACTCTGATTTCTCTCCACAGCTGCTACCAGACCTGCTGAGCTTTTTCAGCAATGTCTGTTACAGCATCTGCAGTTCTTTTGGTGTCTATACTCAAAGGTCTGAGCAATGAAGGCAAGTGTGCTAAACGACCTCTTAACCACCCTACTTGTATTCCTGATGAAGGGCTTTTGCCCAAAGCGTCAATTTTACTGCTCCTCGGATGCTGCCTGAACTGCTGTGCTTTTCCAGCACCACTAATCCAGAATCTGGTTTCCAGCATCTGCAGTCATTGTTTTTACCTATATGTCTGTGATACAAACTTCAAAGAATTATGTACATGAAACACTCAGTCTCGCTGTTCTAAAACTCTACACAGGGCCCTGTCATTAATTGTATAAGTCCTGCCCTTGTTTATTTTTACCAAAATGAAATATCTCGCATTTATCAAATTAAACTCCATCTACCACTCCTCAGCCCATTGACCCAATTGATCAATAACTCTTTGTACCCTGAGATAACTTTCTTCACTGTCCACTGCACCATCAATTTTGGTGTCATCCACAAATTTACTGACTATGCCACCCATATTCTCATCCAAATGTTTATAGAAATAACAAACAAAAGTAGACGCAGTACCAATCCCGATGGGACAGGCCTCTGGTCCGAAAAATAACTCTTCACCACCAGTGTCAAGCCAATTTTGTATCCAGTTGGTAAGCTCTCCCTGCATCCACTCTCTGCATGGAAAAGTTGCCCCTTAAGTCCCTTTTAAATGTCTCCCCTCTCTATGGCTTCATGAAAGCACAGCTGACATATTTATAAGAGATCTTTGAGGAAGTAACAAGCAGGATGGATAAAGGGGAAGCAGTGGCTATGGTGCATTTGGATATCTAAAAAACATGAGATGAAGAAACATGTATCAGACCACTAAGGTAAGAGCCCATGTTGTTGGGGGTAGTATATTAGCATGGATAGAGGATTGGTAACTAATAGAAGGCAGAGAGTTGGGATAAATGGAACATTTTCAGGATGGTAATCCTTAACTAGTGGAGTGTCACAAGGGAACAATGCTGGGGCCACAGTTATTTACAATACAGTACATATTAATGACTTGGATGAAAAAAATGAGCGACACAAAAACAGGTGGGAAGGCAAATAGTGAGGATGACATAAACAGCCTGCAGAGAGATACAGACAGATTAAGCAAGTGGGAAAGAACTTGGCTTTTGAAATATAATGTGGGAAAATATGACATTATGTACTTTGGCAGGAAGGAGAGAAGAGCGGAATATTATTTAAATGGGGAAAGATTGCAGTGAGCTACAAATCGAGGGACTATGGAGTCCTGCTTAGAGGACTTGACTGGAAAGGATATTTCCCTCTGTGGGACAGTGGAGGACCAGAGGGAACATTCTCAGAATGGGGGTCACATGCTTAAGACAGCAATGATGAGGAATTTTTTCTCTTGGTGGCTAGTGAATCAGTGGTACTCTTTACACTCATGCCCGAAACGTCGATTCTCCTGCTCCTTGGATGCTGCCTGACCTGCTGCGCTTTTCCAGCAACACATTTTCAGCTCTGATCTCCAGCATCTACAGTCCTCACTTTCTCCTATCTTTTTTCTAAACAATCTTGGGGAGAGATTGAGCCTGGCCCTGGGAGGGATTGAGCCCAGCAGTAGGAGAGATTGAGCCCATCACTGGGAGAGATTGAGCCCAGCACTGGGAATGATTGAGCCCACCACTGGGAGAAATTGAGCCCAGAACTAGGAGAGTTTGAGTCAAGCACTGGGAATGATTGAGCCCAGCACTG
>NC_057721.1:87845445-87848790 GCF_004010195.1 Chiloscyllium plagiosum | reverse complement strand
TGTAGATGCTGGAGATCAGAGCTGAAAATGTGTTGCTGGAAAAGCGCAGCAGGTCAGGCAGCATCCAAGGAGCAGGAGAATCGATGTTTCGGGCAAGAGCCCTTCTTCAGGAATGAGGAAGGTTGGGGTTCATGCCCGAAACGTTGATTCTACTGCTCCTTGGATGCTGCCTGACCTGCTGCGCTTTTCCAGCAACACATTTTCAGCTCAGAAAAAAGATAACCTACAAAAACAAAGGCTTTGGACTGGGGAAGGCAGATTTTACTAAATTTAGGCAGGATTTAACCACAATTGACTGGGAACAGCTCCTTCTAGGTAAGAGTACAGCAGAGCAATGGGGGGGGGGGGGTATTCAAAAAGGAGCTGGGGAGAGTACAAGGCCAATATGTACCTTCTAGAGGGAAATGTAGAAGCAATGAGTTCAGAGAATCCTGGTTGTCTAGGACAATTCAGGAACTGGACAAGGAAGAGGAGTAGGGTCTTTAGCAAATCCAAAGGGAATAATTCAGCCATAGTCCTAGAGGAAAACAGGAAGTGCAGGAGGGAACTTGAGAAAGTAATTAGAAGAGCAAAAAGGGGACATAAGAAAGGACATGCAATCAGGATTAGGAAGAGTCCTAAGGTATTTTATAAATACATTAAAGGGAAGACATTGACCAGAGAAAGAGTAGGGCCCATTAGGGACTAAGGGGGCAACTTGTGTGTGAAGTTGCAGGAAGGGTGTTAAATTACAACTTCTCTTTGATCTTCACTCACAAAAGGTGAATATAGGTTCAGAGTTCAGGAAAATGGACTGTGAGGAACTTGCACTGATCAACATAGGAAATGGAGAAGTTTTGGAGGCTCAATCGGGCTTAAAAACGGACAAATCCCCTAGCCCGAATGAACTGCAGTTCAGCAACCTCTTTTCTCCCTTCGCGGAGAACCTGAGATAAATCTGGTCTGGCCCTGGGGATTTATCAACCTTAATGTTTTCCAAAATTTCCAGCACATCAACTTCATCAATCTCGATCTGGTCAAGCCTGTATCCCAGCTCCTCCAAGTTCTCATTCACAACAAGGTCCCTTTCCTTGGTGAAAACCGAAGCAAAAAACTCATTTAGGGCTTCCCTTATCTGCTCAGACTCCACACACAGGTTCCCGCCACTAAACCTGATCAGCCCTACCTTCTCCCTGATCATTCTCTTAGTCCTCATGTATGAATTAAAATGCCTTTGAGTTCTCCCTAATCCTTCCTACCAGGCCTTTTTCGTGCCCCATCCTGGCTCTCCTCAGTCCATTTCTGAGCTCCTTTCTAGCAAGCCTGTAATCCTCTAAAGCTGTGCTAGATCCTTGCTTCCTCCACCTTACGTAAGCTGCCTTCTTCCTTTTGACACGAAGCTCCTCTATTCTCGTCATCCAAGGCTCCTTATCTTACCCATTCTTGCCTGTCTCAGAGGAACAAATTTGTGCATCACTCGCAACAACTGCTCCTTAAATAGTCTCCACATGTCTGTTGTGCCCTTTCTGTGCAACAATTGCTCCCAGTCTGTACTTCCCAACTCCTGGCCTCTCCCCTCGTCAGTCTGTCTACGTACTGAGTAAGGAAACTCTCCTGAACACACCCGACAAACACGGATCCATCCAAATGGTCTGCACTAAGGAGGTTCCAGTCAATATTGGGAAAGTTGAAATCACCCATAACAACCCTGACATCTCTGCATTTTTCCAGAATCTGCCCGTCTATGAGATCTTCAATCTCTCTACTGCTATTAGGGGGTTTGTAAAAAAACCCCAATGCAGTGGCTGTTCCCTTGCTGTTCCTAACTTCCACCTGACTGACTGACTCAGTAGATAAACCTTCCTCAACAACCTTCGTTTCTGTAGCTGTGATGCACTCTCTGATTAGCAATGTTATACCCCCTCCTCTTTTTCCACCCTCCCTGTTCTTTTTAAATGTTGTAAACCCTGGAACATCGAGCAACCATTCCTGCCCCTATGAAACCCACGTCTCCGTTATGGCCACAACATCATAGCCCCAAGTACTGATCCATGCTCTAAGTTCATCATTCTTATTTCTGACACTCCATGTGTGAAAGCAGACGCACTTCAACCAAACTCTTTCTTTCATCACGTGAAAAACTTTCCCGATAGATTCATTACATCCTGTCACTGCCCCACCTACAACTACCCCCCTCTCAGATATGCAGCTCTGGCTCCCAACCCCTTGCCAAACTAGTTTAATGCTTGGATTAGGGAAGTTTGATTGATGCAGTTTATATGAATTTGAAAAGGTCCCAAATGGGAGATTGATTCAGAAGGTTAAACCGTATGGAATTCAGGGGAATTTGGCAAGATGGATCAGAAATTGGCTTAATAATAGGACACAAAAGGTATTGGTAGAAGGTTATGAGTGTGACTGGAGGATGGTGTCCTGTGGTGGACATAAGGATTGGTACTGAGACCCTCATTCTTTATATACATGAATGATATAGATGAAATATGGGGAAATGTTAAGCAAATTTGCAGATGACACCAAGATTGCTACAGTGGTTAATAGCGAAGATGATGGCTATAAGTTACAGAACAATATAGATAAAAGTGAGGACTGCAGATGCTGGACATCAGAATGGAGAGTGTGGTGCTTGAAAAGCACAGAAGGTCAGGCCGCATCTGAGGAGCAGGAGAATTTACGTTTTGGGCAAAAGCCTTTCATCAGGAATGAGGCTGGGAGCCGAGGGGTTGGTGAGATAAGTGAGAGGGGAATGGGGCTGGGAGCCGAGGGGGTGGTGAGATAAATGAGAGGGAGGTGGGGCTGGGAGCCGAGGGGGTGGTGAGATAAATGAGAGGGAGGTGGGGCTGGGAGCCGAGGGGGTGGTGAGATAAATGAGAGGGAGGTGGGGCTGGGAGCCGAGGGGGTGGTGAGATAAATGAGAGGGAGGTGGGGCTGGGAGCCGAGGGGGTGGTGAGATAAATGAGAGGGAGGTGGGGCTGGGAGCCGAGGGGGTGGTGAGATAAATGAGAGGGAGGTGGGGCTGGGAGCCGAGGGGGTGGTGAGATAAATGAGAGGGAGGTGGGGCTGGGAGCCGAGGGGGTGGTGAGATAAATGAGAGGGAGGTGGGGCTGGGAGCCGAGGGGGTGGTGAGATAAATGAGAGGGAGGTGGGGCTGGGAGCCGAGGGGGTGGTGAGATAAATGAGAGGGAGGTGGGGCTGGGAGCCGAGGGGGTGGTGAGATAAATGAGAGGGAGGTGGGGCTGGGAGCCGAGGGGGTGGTGAGATAAATGAGAGGGAGGTGGGGCTGGGAGCCACTGTTTAAGAAGGGTGGTAAGGATGAGCCAGGGAACTATAGACCAGTGAGCCTGACAT
>NC_057721.1:87836905-87845407 GCF_004010195.1 Chiloscyllium plagiosum | reverse complement strand
ATGGAGGTGGGGTAATAGGGATAGGTTGAACTGGAGGCTGGTGCGGATAGGTGGGAAGGAAGATGGACAAGTAGGACAGGTCACGAGTGGGAAGGTTGGAATTGGGATAAGGTGGGGGGAGGGGAAATGAGGAAACTGGTGAAATCCACATTGATGCCCTGGGGTTGGAGGATTCCGAGGTGGAAGATGAGGCATCCTTCCTCCAGGCATCGGGTGGTTAGGGTGTGGCGATGGAGGAGACCCAGGACCTGCATGTCCTTGGTGGAGTGGGAAGGGGAGTTGAAGTATTCAGCCACGGGGCGGTGGGGTTGGTTGGTGTGAGTGTCCCAGAGATGTTCTCTGAAGTGCTCTGCAAGTAGACATCCCATCTCCCCAATGTAGAGGAGACCGCATCGGAAGCAACGGATCCAGTAAATGACATTGGTGGATGTGCAGGTAAAACTTTGATGGATGTGGAAGGCTCCTTTGGGGCCTTGGATGGAGGTGAGGGGGGAGGTGTGGGCGCAGGTTTTGCGATTCCTGCAGTGGCAGGGGAGGGTGACAGGACAGGAGGGTGAATTGGTGGGTGGCGTGGACCTGACAAGAGAATCGCGGAGGGAATGGTCTTCACAGAAAGTGGACAGGGGTGGGGAGGAAAATGTATCTCTGGTGGTGGGGTCCGTTTGTAGGTGGCAGAAATGGCGGAGGATAATGTGATGCTAACCGAGGTTGGTGGGGTGGAAGTGAGGACCAGGGGTGTTCTGTCCTTGCTGCGGTTGGAGGGGTGGGCTTCAAGGGCAGAGGTGCGGGGTGTGGATGAGGTGTGCTGGAGGGCATCAACCACGTGAGAGGGGAAATTGTGGTCTCTAAAGAAGGAGGCCACCTGGTGTATTCTGTGGTTGAACTGGTCCTCCTGGGAGCAGATGTGGCGGAGACAGAAGAATTGGGAATAAGGGCTAGCATTTTTACAGGATGTAGGGTGGGAGGAGGTGTAGTCCAGGTTGCTGTGGGAGTCAGTGGGTTTGTAGATGATGTCAGTATTGAGTCGGTCACTGTTGATGGAGATGGAGAGGTCTTGGAAGGGGAGGGAGCATCTGAGATGGTCCAGGTGAACTTAAGGTCGGGGTGGAAGGTGTTAGTGAAGTTGATGAATCGTTCAACCTCCTCATGGGGGCACGAGGTGGCACTGATACAGTCATCAATGTAGCGGAGGAAAAGATGGGGAATGGTACGGGTGTAACTGCGGAAGATGGATTGTTCCACGTAGCCGACAAACAGGCGGGTATAGCTGGGACCCATGTGGGTGCCATGGCCACCCCTTTGGTTTGGAGGAAGTGGGAGGATTCAAAGGAGACATTATTGAGGGTGAGGACCAAATGAATGAGAGTGTCAGTGGAAGGGTACTGGTGGGGATGTCAGGAGAGGAATAAGCGCAGGGCTTGGAGGCCCTGGTCAGGGTGGATGGAGGTGTAGAGGGACTGGATGTACATGGTGAAGATAATGCGTTGGGGCTGGGAAAACAGAAGTCTTGGAGGAGGTGGAGGGCACGAGTGGTGTCCTGAACATATGTGAGGAGTTCCTGGACCGGGGGGGATAGGACAGAATCGAGGTAGGTGGAGATGAGTTCGGTGGGGCAGGAGCAGGCTGAGATGATGGGTTGGCTGGGGTAGTTAGGCTTGTGGATCTTGGGAAGGAGGTAGAATCGGGCAGTGGTCGGTTCATGAACTATGAGGTTAGAAGCTGTGGGTGAGAGATCCCGTGAGGTGATGAGGTTGTGTATAGTGTGGGAGATGATGGCTTGGTGATGGGAGGTGAAGTTATGGTCGAGGAGGTAGTAGGAGGAGATGTCTTTGAGTTGGCGCCTGGCTTCAGCAGTGTAGAGATCAGTGCGCCAAATTACACCCTCCCCCCCGTCTGCTGGTGAGGTTGGGGTAGTGGAGGGAATGGAGAGCTGCTTGTTGTGAGGGTGAGAGGTTGGAGTGGTTGAGGGGGGTGGACAGATTGAGGTGGTCAATGTCCCTGTGGCAGGTGGAAATAAAGAGGTCGAGGGCAGGTAACAGACCAGCATGGGGTGTCCAGTTGGATGCGGGTCTTTGGAAGGTGGACGGGAGTCTTGGTGAAAAAAGTAAGCCTGGGGGCGGAGGCAACGGAAAAAGTGTTCTATGTTACATCATGCGTTGAATTTGTTGATCTGGGAGTGTAGGGAGGTGAAGATAATGCGCTTGCTGAGGACTGACTGTACAGAAAGATATAGATGAGTTAGTCAAACGGGCAGACCAATGGCCAACAGTATCTAACCCTAATAAATGCAAGGTGATGCACTTGAGAAGAAGAAGCAAGATGAGGGAGTATTTAATGAATGACAGGACACTGGGTAGCTCAGAAGGACAGAGGGATCTTAGGGCAATTATTCACAGATCCTTGAAGTCAGCAGAGCAAATGAATAGGATAGTTAGGAAGGCACAAAAACAGAAATTGCTGGAAAAGTTCAGGAGTTCTGGCAGCATCTTTGGAGAGAAATCAGAGTTAGCGTTTCTGGTCCAGTGACCCTACCTCATTTATGACTCTTTATTTAGCTAAGAAGGCCTATGGGACACTTGCTTTCATCAGTTGTGGCATAGAGTATAGGAACCAGGAGAAGTAGTGCTGGCCAGGCCACACCTGGAGTACTGTGTGCAGTTCTGGTCACCTCACTACAGGAAGGATGCGATAGCACCAGAAGGGGTATAGAGGAGGTTCACCAGGATGAAGAAATTGAGTTATAAGAAGAGAATAGTTAGGCTTGGATTGCTTTCTTTAGAGCAGAGAAAATTAAGGGGGGGATAATGATTGAGGTGTATAAGATCATGAGGGGTGTGGACAGAGTGAATAGAGAGCAGCTGCTACCCTTGGTTGAGAGATCAATCACAAGGAGGCACACTTTTAGGGTAAGGGGCAAGAGATTCAGAGAGGATTTGGGAAAAAACATTTTCACTCAGGGTGGTTGGAATCTGGAATGTACTGCCTGGGAAGGTAAATGGAGGCCGGAAACCTTACAACCTTTAAAAAATATTTGGACAAACATTTGAAACATCATAACATTCAAGGATGTGGGACAAATGCCCGATTAACAGGGCTTTAGTGCTGGTTATGTCAGTGCAGACTCGATGGGTAGAAGGGCCTTTTCTGCACGGTGTGAATCTAGCTATGGTGACATTGATTGGCTAAGCAGACTCAATGGGCTGAATGGTCTACGTCTGCTCTGGAATCCCATGGTCTTTATTACCTGTCTGTCTGTCTGTCTGGAGGAGAAAGTGAGGTCTGCAGATACTGGAGATCAGAGCTGAAAATGTGTTGCTGGAAAAGCGCAGCAGGTCAGGCAGCATCCAGGGAACAGGAGAATCGACGTTTCGGGCATAAGCCCTTCCTGAAGAAGGGCTTATGCCCGAAACGTCGATTCTCCTGTTCCCTGGATGCTGCCTGACCTGCTGCGCTTTTCCAGCAACACATTTTCAGCTCGTGTCTGTCTGTCTGCCTATCTTTCACTAAGCCAGGGGTCACTGCAATCAGAAGCAGGAACCTTGGCTGATTTATTCCATAACCTCTCTCTCTCTAACCCAGGAGACAACAAGTAGTAATCAGGAGTAGCAACACTGACTGATTTTCCTCACGCACTGATCCATATTCAGCCTGTTCAGAACAGGAGACAAAGGGAGAAAAATAAAATAGGGTGCAGAAACAGAAACTCCTTGAGATTCAGGACAGGATTACCATTATCTATCCTCCATGGCACAGATTTTCTCCCATTACTTGTTAGGGAGAGATGGTTAGGCAACTTGGCTTTTGCACTATATTATACCCACACTACTTTGGGATTGGTGCCACAGCTGGGAAACACCAATGCTCTGTGTGCAATCTGCAAGGTGTCAGAGCACCACTGACTCTCTTCAATGTGCTCAGTGACTGAAATAGTGCAGGGCTGGAAAGTGCTGACACACTGACTTCAAGTACACTTCCCACTGGCTGTGCTGCCTAACCTAGACTGTGGAGATCAAACCTGTTTGCTCTCCATTCCTGCGCTGGACTGTTAGTGCAGTGTTGAGGTCAGGCTGGGGTCTGTTTCTCGCAGCACTGAGGAGCATTGTGCTGCCGTTCTTTCCTCAGACAGTGTGGCTCTGTTCCCTGCACTTCACTGAGAAGAGACAGCAGCACTCCCCCTATTCACCTTCACACAATGAGCTGGCCGGCAGAGCAGCACAGGAAAAATGCACACAGCAGATACCAGTTCACTTTCTCTCCTTCGATGGGCACTTTGAATTTCCACTAATCATTTCCAGCTCCTCGACATAATGCAACAAAGATCACTTGTGGATTTTGAGAGAGCAGGGTTCCACTTATACATGTGCCCACAATGCTCACAAGACTAATAAACAGCAGCTTCATTGCTACCAAGGCACACAGTCCTTCTCCACAAACATTTAACTGCTCACTCACCAAGTTTAAAGCTTCCCAGAAAAAAGGAACTGGACATAACTTGTAGCATGAAATATAAATGAGTTCTCACCTCGTTCATCTATTCCTGTCACCATCCCTTGAGAGCAAAGTCCCAGTCCCATATCTTTTCTATCACCAGGAATACCTACTTTCACCTCCATAACATTATCTGCTTCCTCCCTTACATCAGTTCATCTTTTACCGAAGTCCTCATTCATGCCTACATATCCTTCATTTTACCATCATCTTCATAGGCACATGGATGATAGTAAAATGAAGGATATATGCTTAGTTTAATCTGGGTTGGCACAATATCAAGGGCCAAAGGGCCTGTACTGTGCTGTACTGTTCTATGCTCTATGCCAATGCTAATTTTAGACTCAGTTATTCCAATGCATTCCAGGCTGCATCTCACATTCCTTCCTCACAAATTTGACATCAGCCAAGACTCTGCTGTTGTGTTCCTATTAAGTCCCATTCACCCATCACCTCTCTGTGCTTTGCTACACTGGCTACTGAATTTAAGCATTCTCATCCTTGTTTTCAAATCTCTCCTTGGCCTTGTTCTTTCCTAACTCTGCAATCTCCTACAATCCAAAGACCCTCCACCACCAGATGGATTAGATAGGCTGAATGGCTAGTTGCTTTGCTGTGAATTCTGTGTAATTCAATCACATCACTAGCTCAGTCACATGTGTTTGTCTTTTTAAGTTTCTGTGAATCATCTTGCACAATTCTCTTCATGAAAAATAAAGTAGAAGTGCAAGATCCAAGCACTGGGTAGAGCAGCACAGGAAAAATGCACATAGCAACTTGGCTTTTGCACTATATTATACCCACGCTGCAATGGAAGCATTGGGTAGAGCACCTCACCTTTTGATTAAGCATTTCTTATAGCCTTCTGGATTCAATACTTCAACAATTTCAGATCATCATCTCTGTTCCCTTTTTTATCAGGCACTGGCTGCTGGTGATTACTCTGCTTAGAAAAATAGGTTGTTATAACACCAGAACCAGTTGCTCCTCCAAGAACATTTTGTGTTTTTATTGGTCTCATTACCATCTCCTTTCCTGATGAAGAGCTTATGCTCGAAACGTTGATGCTCCTGCTCTTCAGGTGCTGCCTGACTGGCTGTGCTTTTCCAGTGCCACACTCTTTGACTACTATCTCCTTTGGCCTTGTATCACAGACTCTTCTCATTTAATCTTTTCTACCTCCCACTCTATCACAAACCCTCTCTTTTGTTCTTTCCTCCCTTTCCACTTTTTAAAAGTCTATTTCTTTTTCCAGTTCTGATGGAAGGTTGTCTAATGCTCTTTCTCTCTCCATTGATGTTGACTAATTTCAAACATTTTCTGTTTTTATTTTTGATATCCAGCACCGACAGTCCTCAGGTTGACTGAAACCAGGTTGAGCAGGCAGGTGGGTGGCACGATGGCACAGTGGTTAGCACTGCTGCCTCACACCGCCAGAGACCCGGGTTCAATTCCCGCCTCAGGCAACCGTCTGTGTGGAGTTTACACGTTCTCCCCGTGTCTGCGTGGGTTTTCTCCGGGTACTCCGGTTTCCTCCCACAGCCCAATGAATTGGCCATGCTAAATTGCCCGTAGTGTTAGGTGAAGGGGTAGGTGAAGGGAAATGGGTCTGGGTGGGTTGCTCTTCGGAGGGTCGGTGTGGACTTGTTGGCCGAAGGGCCTGTTTCCACACTGTATATAAGTAATCTAATCTAAATCAGCATACAGCATGGATGTCACCTGGAGGCTTGATTTTCATGGAAAATAAGGGCAGGAGTAGGCCATTTAATCCCTTGAGTCTGCTCCTGTGATCATGACATTTGGAGGAGGCCCAGATTTGAATCCTGCCATGGATTTAAGTGTCTAATGATGACCATGAAGCCACTGTCGATTGTCAGAAAACCCCATGTGGTTCACTCCCATTTAGGGAAGGGCCGTCCTTACCCGGTCAGAGACAAAAAAACTGCAGATGCTGGAATCCAAGGTAGACAACCAGCTGGCTGGAAGAACACAGTAAGTCAGGCAGCATCCAGAGGTGGAGAAGTCATAGAGTCATAACATAGAGTTTGCCTTCTTCACTGCCAGCTGCACCTACATGCTTACCTTCAGTGCCTCGAGCAGGAGGTCACACAGGTCTTATTGTTGAACATTTCCATCTGCCTTCCTGTTTTTGCTTCCAATAACCTCACATTTAGCCACATTAAACTGGACCTGTCATGCACTTACCTACTCACTTAACCTTTCAAATCACACTGCAAATTCGCTGCATCCCCCTCCAGCTCACCCTCCCACCAGCTTTGTGTCATCTGCAAATGCTAAGAGATTACACTTAGTTCCCTCATCTAAATCATTAATGTATCTTGTGAATAGCAGGGTCCTAGTACTGTTACCTGTGTTAACCCACTAGTCATACTTATACAGCATGGAAACAGACGCTTCAGTCCAACTTGTCCATACTGATCAGGTTTCCCAATCTAAAGCAGTCGCATTTGCCTGCACTTGGCCCATATTCCTCTAAACCTTTCCTATTCATATATCTGTTCAAATATCTTGCGGTAACTGTACCTGTTTCTACCACTTACTAAAAAATTCATTCATTGGATGAGGGTGTCACTGGCTAGACCAGCATTTATTGCCCGTCTCTAATTACTCAGAGTGCAGTTAAGAGTCAACCACATTGCTGTGGGGCTGGAGTCACATGTAGGCCAGACCTAAAAGGGAGTGAACTGCATGAGTTTTTCCTGACAATCAACAGTGGCTTCATGGTCATCTTTACACTCTTAATTCCAGATTTTTATTGAACTCAAATTCACCATGGCAGAATTTGAACCAGTGTCCCCAGAACATTATGTGGATCTTTGGACTAACAGTCCAATGATAATACCGCTAGGCCATCGCCTTCCCATTTCTTAGGGAGTTCATGCCACGTAGTCACTGCCTGCCATTCAGAAAGGACCCATTTATTCCTATCCTTTATTCCCTGTCTGCTAACCAGTTTCTGTCCATCTCACCACACTAGCCCAAATCTCCTGACCTTTAATTTTACACATTAATTTCTTATGCAGGACATTGTCAAAAGTCTTCTGAAAGTTTGTTATGGACCAGGCCAGACCCCTCAAAACATTTCAAGAAAGTAGCCTGGACTCTAACTTTGCTAGTTGTTTTAAGTAGGTTTCCCAGAAAGGATGCAGCTGGTCAAACCTCTCAGTTTTAAACAAAACAGAATTTATTGACAAGATTATGGAATAAATCACAAACTAAAGAGAATGGAATATAGAATAATTTTACCTAATCGAAAACCCAACAGATTATCCCAACTTAATGATGCTGTTCTACTTGTAAAAATCCCCATAAACACCTCTTGACAAAAAAGGTAAAATCAAATACAGGGTCTTACAGGAGAGGTGTCAGAGGGAGGGAGAATCAGCATAGACCTGACTCTTTGGGTCCAGCAGATTCACAACTGGCTACTTGCTCAAACCAAACCAAACCAGAGAAAAGTTGAGCTGGGAGAACTGGCCCCTCTCCTTTCATTGTACAAGTGTCTTTTTTAAAACTTGAAAGCCTTCTGCCTGAGGCAGCATCTGTTAGCTATAATCAAATTAGCCCTAAAACCCATCCAAGCCAGACCTTTTGGAATCAGTGCTTTTATGACCTCTCTGAAAAAAATGCCAAGGACAGCATAACCTTGTTAAAGGTGCAGTAATGTCAGAAGTTCAAATAAACCACATCCACTGGCTGTCCCGATCAATTTGACTAGTTACAGCCTAAGAATTCCAGTAGTTTTCTCTAGCATGATTTCTCTTTTGTAAATCTCAGTCTGATTCTGCTACTTTTTCTAAGTACACTGCTATTAAATCCCTGATTAGAGACAAAGAAAATATGCGAATGGAGACAGGTAGGAGGCTGGAAGAACACAGCATCAGGAGGTGCAGAAATTGACATTTCGGAGTCTTGTTCAGGACCGGGATGGGTATGGGGGAGCTGCAGATAAAGGGGCTGGTGTGGGCGGGATGGTCACAGCACTGTGGCAGT
>NC_057721.1:87809444-87836405 GCF_004010195.1 Chiloscyllium plagiosum | reverse complement strand
ACATGTAATGGTGTTACAGGGAGCCTGACACTGTCAGCAGAGACAATATCAGCAGTGCACAGGTGTATGTCAGGTCTGGGATTCCAAGGTACCAACAGAGCTGTTGAAACGTGGTGAGAATAGAGAAATAACTGACATTATCAGGATGATACTTCACTTGGTGGATGCGTGCTGTTCCAGAATGGCAGTCAAATGGACACCACCAGATGGGAAGACGAGACCGGCCAAAAGACATCTGGGAAAGTATGTTTATTAATGACTTCATAGAGCAGGGCACCACCTGAGCTGCAGTCAGATTGTCATAAACTGAGGAAGGTTAGAGAGTCTTGCTGCCCATGAATAAGCACATGGAGGGATTTGAATGAGAATTTTAAATTTGAGGCATGAACAACCTGGAAGCCAGTTTAGTTTAGGGAGCACGGGAGTGATGAGTGAATGAATTCTGGATGAGTTATGATATGGGCAGCAGAGTTTGATGAGCTCAGGTTTGTAGAGTGAAAACATGCAGACAAATCGCCTTCGCTTCACTTTCTCTCTGTCACTGTCTAGACTTGCACAAGACGGGGTGAGGGGGTGGTGCAGGGAAACGATGGCTGAGGGCCGAAGCTGTGGATTCTGTCAGGGAGAAAGCGGGGGAGGGGAATGAGAGTGATTAGCTGGAAGCTGTCACAAAATGGTTACTCCAGACACCCTGGCAGGGGTGTGGGGGTGGTGGGTAGGTTGCAGGGTGATCGGGGCGGAGGGGGGACTGGAGGGATGGTGGTAGCAGGGGAAGAACAGAAGGTGCAAATTACATTCTGCATGTGCTGAAGGCAGAAGAGAAAAAAGCATTCCGGAAAACTGCTTAAACTGCAGTGTTTCCAGGGAGCAAATGGAGAATATTTTTTTGGAAAGGCTGACAGGAAATTCCACAAAACAAAAGGATTATGTTTCCACAGAGTGGGTTTTTGGGAACATGGCTGAAGGGTGGGGAAAAAAAATTCTGGCTCACAGAAGCTACGCGAGGTTGAAAGTTCAACTGGGTCCGAACTCTGGGCCCCTTGGGTTTCAGTGAGAGGCTGCACACGCTCAGCTGCTGTCACTCAGACTATGGGCTGGTCTCCACGTAGGTACTGATAAATACAGTGCCATAATTCAGAGAGAACCAATACCCAGGCCAACCCTAAACCACAGCCTTCATGGCTCCCAGTGAGAGTCTACCATTCAGGCAGGGCCTTGACAGTGGTGTGTCACCCTCTGCCCACTGACTCTCACTCTAAGGCAAGACCCACATTTTCACAGAATGGTACTCCAAAGTGACCTTTGCTTCATCGATCACTCTCTTACATAACAAAAAAATAGCTTTCTGGGACAAAAAAACAGGTATGTGAGTAATTTGAGAAATGGCAGATGGTATGTGGGAACAGATCACTTGGTCCAATGATTCCAAAAACTTCCCATCACTGGGTGGGCTCCTATTCTGGTAGATGGAAGTAGAGTGGGCACAGTGCTTGAGCTGTGCTCCGCCCAGAGTATAGGAAAAATTAAACGTTCTTGTCTTCGACGTACAATCTTATTCACTTCTTTCTTTCTGTCTGAATCCAGACATGGTTTAAAAGAAACACAGTCTCACTCACATGAAAATGGCCAGCTTGTTTTGACAGCTGGGATTAGGTCCTGCAGTTATGGGGAGAGGCTGCAGTTGCTGCAAATGTTTACAACACAGGAGAAAGGACTCGGGGGATCTTATCGACCCGAAAGGCTACAGGCAGGATAAATATGATTGGGGCGAACCTTGGTCTGTACACCCAAAGTATAAAGGATCAACAGGCAGGGAAATCAGGCAGAAAGAGATACACCTTCAAAATGACCTTCTAAATTTAATTCACCCCAGTGTATTTCACATCATCACAGATTCTACGAAGAATCAGACAAGCTAGGAGCAGGAATAGGCTGTATGGGTTCTAAGGGCCTGGTCTGCCATTCAGTATGATTATGGCTGATCCTGTAGACCATTTAACATCATATGTGGAAGAACAGAAATGATGTTACTGTACTTTAGATGTACCACCTTTACACAAATGGTGGTGGAAATATGGACTGGATTGTCATGTAACAGTGGCACTGATTTTAGCAACAAAGCTGGAGAGTGCTGAGTTTGGATGCCTCTGTTACCTGGGGGCAAATGAATGGACATTGTTATCAATTATGACTGAGAGTGTGGTGCTGGAAAAGCACAGCAGATCAGGCAGCATCCGACGAGCAGGAGAATCGACATTTCAGGCAAAAGCCCTTCATCAGGAATAAGGGCTGTACTCCAGCACAATCTGAAACCTCATGGCCTAGCGTATCCCAACTCCACCGTTACCATCAAGCCAGGGAATTAACCCTGGTTCAAAATATGCCTGGTTCAAGGTGGGCATGTCAGCACCGGGCATACTAAAACTGAGGTGAATCTACAATACAGGCCTATTGCATTCCAAACCGGAGATGGACAATGCAATAGACAGGGCAGATCAGATCAAAGGTCTGCAGTCCTGCCATAACCAGGTGTCATTAGAGGGTCAACGGAACACAGTGATTTGGTTGCGGCTTGGACATATTTGAAAGACAAGTTCTATCATCAAAACATACAAATATCCCACAGCTCTATGACTAATTCTCTATGAGCTTCTTTTAGAGCTTTCTGCAGGGTTTTTTTTCTCTTAACATGCTTTCCTGAATGTTTTGGGTATCAGCCATAAGCAGTAAGAATCGCTCATTTTGCAGTTTGGTACTCCAAATTTTCCATTGAATCTAAGCTGGAAAATACACAGAGTGTTTTCCCCAGGAGTGATGGTATGGGTCAACTCATCCATGGCTCCCAGCCCTGACTCCACCCTCAATGGAAAACTCAAGCAAAGTTCTGTGCATCCACGGAATGTTCAACAATTAAGAATAAAGGCTAAAGAAAAGATGCTGGTGTCCCACCGTCAGGAGAGTATAGGACAAGAAAAATCTTGTAGTCCCAACTGACCAAGCTCAGTGCTCTGGGAATATCACATCCACTTTCCTCCAATAACTTGCATTCAAATTTGCTCCAGTGGTTTACCTAATTGGTAACAATGGGAGAAAGTGAGGAACTGCAGATGCTGGGGATCAGAGTCGAGAGTGTGGTGCTGGAAAAGCACAGCAGGTCAGGCAACATCCCAAAAAAACCTTGAAAGTGGAGTCGCAGGTAGATAGGAAAGTGAAGAAGGCGTTTGGTATGCTTTCCTTTATTGGTCAGAGTATTGAGTACAGGAGTTGGGAGGTCTTGTTGCGGCTGTAC
This sequence comes from Chiloscyllium plagiosum, assembly GCF_004010195.1. Taxonomy (NCBI): domain Eukaryota; kingdom Metazoa; phylum Chordata; class Chondrichthyes; order Orectolobiformes; family Hemiscylliidae; genus Chiloscyllium; species Chiloscyllium plagiosum. The sequence goes on along the minus strand of NC_057721.1, from coordinate 87,833,116 downwards.
AGGACATTGGTTAGGCCACTGTTGGAATATTGCGTGCAATTCTGGTCTCCTTCCTATCGGAAAGATGTTGTGAAACTTGAAAGGATTCAGAAAAGATTTACAAGGATGTTGCCAGGGTTGGAGGGTTTGAGCTATAGCAAGAGGCTGAACAGGCTGGGGCTGTTTTCCCTGGAGTGTCGGAGACTGAGGGGTGACCGGATAGAGGTTTATAAAATCATGAGGGAAATGGATAGGATAAATAGACAAGGCCTTTTTCCTGGGGTGAGGGAGTCCAGAACTAGAGGGCATAGGTTTAGGGTGAGAGGGGAAAGATATGAAAGAGACCTAAGGGGCAACTTTTTCACTCAGCGGGTGGTACATGTATGCCAGAGGAAGTAGTGGAGGCTGGTACAGTTTAAAAGGCATCTGGATGGGTATATGAATAGGAAGGGTTTGGAAGGATATGGGCCAGGTGCTGGCAGGTGGGACTAGATTGGTTTGGGATATCTGGTGAGTATGGACGATTTGGACCAAAGGGTCTGTTTCCGTTCTGTACATCTCTATGACTCTATAACGTCCGAGGAGCTGGAGAATCGACGTTTCGGGCAAAAGCTCTTCATCAGAAATGAAGGTCATAGAGAATTAGTCATAGAGCTGCAGGGTACTTGTATGTTTTGATGATTGAACTTGTCTTTCAAATATGTCCAAGCCGCAACCAATTCACTGTGTTCCATTGACTCTCTAATGACACCTGGTTACAGCAGGACTGCAGAGCTTTGATTGTCCATCTCCGGTTTGGAATGCAATAGGCCTGTATTGTAGATTCACCTCAGTTTTAGTATGCCCGGTGCTGACATGCCCACCTTGAACCAGGCATATTTTGAACCAGGGTTAATTCCCTGGCTTGATGGTCGTGGTGGAATGGGGATATGCTAGGCCATGAGGTTTCAGATTGCGCTGGAGTACAGTTCAACTGCTGCCCATGGCACAAAGTGCCTCGTGGATCCCCACTTTTGAGCTGCTTAATTTATTTGAAGTCTGTTCAGTTCTGCATGGTGATGATGCAATGCAACACCATGGAGAATATGCTCAGTGGCTGTATTTGTTTCCAGAATGACTGATTCTTAACCAGTAGTGTCACAAAGAGATGTATCTGCAACAGGCAGATTGGTGAGGGCGAGATCAGTTAGATTTTTCCCTCTTGGTGGTTTCCTCACCACCTGCCATAGACCCAGTCAAGCAGAAATATTCAGTTTAAGTTAAAGATGACTTGCTAAGCACGCTGAAATAACATTGTGCCACATTTGGTTTGCTGAAAGGTTCACTGTATGACTCTAACTAGCCAGATATCCAGGCATATTGGGCACGAAATTATTTAATAAGAACTGGAAGAACTGCAGATGCTATAAATCAGAAGCAAAAACAGAACTTGCTGGAAAAGCTGAGCTCTCCCATGACCTTACCCCAACCCCCATACAGGTCTTGTTATCACACAGTCTACTATTACGCACAACCTATGGTTAACCACTAACAGTTCCCATTAGTAGTTAGTCACCCACCTAGCCAGATCATTATCCACTCCTTTGTCTGATCAACTATTCTTCTCTCTCTCTCTGGGCTCTATCCCCACCTACTCTGTACACCCCCTCCTCCCCTCCCCCCTAAACAAACACCACCATCTGCATAAAAAACATTTTCTGAGCTACCATCAGTTCTGAGCAAGGGTTACTCAACCCTAAACGTTAACTCTGATTTCTCTCCATATATGCTGCCAGATCTGCTGAGCTTTTCCAGCAATTTCTGTTTTTGTTTGATAAATTATTTGAGATGAGGGCATCAGATTGGGCAAAGAGGAATGGAAGTAACATTGTGGACTGACATTAGTCTCCAATCTAAAATACTAATTCTTGTCTTTAAAATGCATTAAGGCATCAATTCTCTCTCCCATTCCCTCTCCTCCAGTTAGCCTCTGGATTCCTTTAGTTTTCTCAGTATTAACTGTTACAGAGTCATAAAGTTCTCCAGCATGGACCAAACTGTCCATCCACACTAATCCCACTTCCCTACACTTGGCCCATGTCCTTCAAATCCTTTCCCATCCATGTATTTGCCCAAATGACTTTTAAATGTTGTTAATGGACCCGCCTCAACCACTTCCACTGGCAGCTCATTCCATTTGCGTACCACCCTCTGTCTAAAAACGTTGCCCCTCAATTTCCCTTTTATTCTTTCCCCTCTCACCTTTAACTGATGGCCTCTAATCCTCGATTCCCGAACCCTGGGATAAAGATTGAGTGCATTCACCATATCCATGCCTCTCATCATCTTATGATTCTGTTTCATTTAGTGATGACAAAGGTGTCATCCACATAGCGGACCCAAAGTTTGGGTTGGATGGTTGACAGAGCTGTTTGTTCGAGTCTCTACATTACTGCTAAGAACTCTGATATCGGAGATCCAATGGGTGTTCCATTGGTTTGTCTGTAGGTTTTGTTGTTGAAAGTGAAATGGGTGGTAGGGCAAAGGTCCACGAGCTTGACGATGTTGTCCTTGCTGATGAAGTTGATGGTGTTTGACGTATGTGCCTTTGGGTCTTCTATTCATGTAGTCAGTGTTTCCTTGGCCAGGTTAATGTTGCTGGATGTGAACGGGGCTGTTCCGTCAAAGGCAGCCATTATTTCATCTTCTTCTATCTTGGTGTCTTTGATGGTCTTCTGGAATTCTTGGGTGGGGTGGATGGAGTAGCGTGTGTCTTCTACAAATGTTTTACTCTTTGGTGTAGCTCCTTGGCCTACAACACATACGGATCAAATATTGAACTACAGAAGTAATCATCCCAACACCCACAAACGAAGCTACATTAGAACATTATTTCAACAAGCCAACACACACTGCAGCACAGAAGAACATAGAACAATACAGCACAGAACAGGCCCTTCGGCCCACGATGTTGTGCCGAACATTTGTCCTAGCTTAAGCACCCATCCATGTACCTATCCAATTGCCGCTTAAAGGTCACCAAAGATTCTGACTCTACCACTCCCACAGGCAGCACATTCCATGCCCCCACCACTCTCTGGGTAAAGAACCCACCCTGACATCTCCCCTATACCTTCCACCCTTCACCTTAAATTTATATCCCCTTGTAACACTCTGTTGTACCCGGGGAAAAAGTCTCTGACTGTCTACTCTATCTATTCCTCTGATCATCTTATAAACCTCTATCAAGTCACCCCTCATCCTTTGCCGTTCCAACAAGAAAAGGCCTAGCACTCTCAACCTATCCTCGTACGACCTATTCTCCATTCCAGGCAACATCCTGGTAAATCTTCTCTGCACCGTCTCCAAAGTTTCCACATCTTTCCTAAAGTGAGGCGACCAGAACTGCACACAGTACTCCAAATGTGGCCTAACCAAAGTCCTGTACAGTTGCAACATCACTTCACGACTCTTGAATTCAATCCCTCTGCTAATGAACGCTAATACACCATACTTCTTACAAGCTCTATCCATCTGAGTGGCAACTACGCAGAACAGAGGAAAATCACCTATACAGTGTGTTCAAAAAGAACGGGTACCCAATGAACACAGACCACCAATATCTCAGCAACAAACCCAAACAAGCAGACAAAAGACGTCCAGAAACCCTAGCCACTCTCCCCCACATCAAAGACATTTCGGAACTCCGACCCCTTGGCATCATGGTAGCCCACAAACCCACCAACACACTAAAACAGCAGCTAATGAACATGAAAGACTCTATATGGACAACAAGCAAAACGAACGTCATTCACAAAATACCGTGCAAAAACTGTAACAAACACTACATTGGACAAACAGGCAGAAAACTAGCCACCAGGATACATGAACACCAACTAGCCACAAAGAGACATGACCCACTCTCACTAGTATCCTCACATACGGATGAGGAAGGACACCACTTTGACTGGGACAACACATCCATCCTAGGACAAGCCAAACAGAGACAAGCATGAGACTTCCTAGAAGTATGGCATTCCAACCAGAACTCTATCAACAAACACATTGACTTGGATCCCATCTACCACCCCCTGAGAAAAAAAACCTTAAATGACATTACCACAGAAAATGATGTCATCACAAGAAATGACATCACCAACCCAAGGAGACCCAAACACATAAATAGAAAGCAGCCAAAGCACCAGTGCTTCATCCGGAGGCTCACTGAAGATGTAACCTAGTATTGTTCGTCTGAAAATGAACCTTCCAGCTCAGCGTGCGAACCTACATCCAGAACCTCAACCTGAACTACAAATCTTATCAAAACTCGCCTTCCTATTCATATACCAATCCAGATGCCTTTAAATGCTGTCATTGTACCAGCCTCCACCACTTCCTCTGGCAGCTCATTCCATGCATGCACCACCCTTTAAGTCTCTTTTACATGTTTCCCCTCTCAACCTAAACTTATGCCCTCTAGTCTGGACTCCCCCACCCCAGGGAAAAGACCTTGTCTATTTATCCTATCCATGCCCTCCCTATAGCTCAAGCCCTCCATCCCTGGCAATTTTCTTGTAAATCTTTACTGAACCTTTTCAAGATTCACAATATCCTTCCAATAGGAAGGAGATGAGAATTGCACGCAGTATTCCAACAGTGGCCTAACCAATGTCCTGTACAGGGTGTAGGTTTGCTTGCTGAGCTGTAGGTTTGATATCCAGATGTTTCATTACCTGGCTAGGTAACATCATCAGTGGCGACCTCCAAGTGAAGCACATACAAACACATAGATCTAGATGCCATCTATCAACCCTTCAGAAAATGAACAGGAAATGACATCACCACAAACCCCAGGAACCCCATCCAGGAGAAAGATATAAATAGAAAGCAGGAGACAACAGCTTCGCTTCACTTGGAGGTCGCCACTGATGATGTTACCTAACCAGGTAATGAAACGTCTGGATATCAAACCTACAGCTCAGCGAGCAAACCTACACCCTAAACCTCAACCTGAGCTACAAACCTTACGAATGTCCTGTACAGCCGCAACGTGACCTCCCAACTCCTATACTCAATGCTCTGACCAATAAAGGAAAGCATCACTATCTTATCTACCTGCAACTCTACTTTCAAGGAGCTATGAATCTGCACTCCAAGGTCTCTCCAACACTCCTTATGACCTTACCATTTAGTGTATACGTCCTGCCCTGATTTGCTTTTCCAAAATGCAGCACCTCACATCTATTTCCCCACACTCTATTTCTTCCATTTTCTTCTCGACAGTAAACACTGATGCAAAATACTTGTTTAGTATCTCCTCTATCTCCTGTGTTCCTGCTTTGCTGATCATTGAGGGGCCCTATTCTCTCCCTAGTTACCCTTTTGTCCTTAATGTATTTATAAAATCCATTATAAAATTGGATTCTCCTTAACCCTATTTGCCAAAGCTATCTCATATCCCCTTTTTGCCCTCCTGATTGCCCTCTTAAGTATACTCCTACTGCCTTTATATTCTCTTCTTCTTATTAGATTAGATTCCCTACATTATGGAAACAGGCCATTCGGCCCAACAAGTCCACACGGACCCGCTGAAGAGTAACCCGCCCAGACCCATTCCCCTATCTTATATTTACCCCTGACTAATGTACCTAACACTATGGATGATTTAGCATGGACAGTTCACCTGGCCTGCACATCTTTAGATTGTGGGAGGAAACCGGAGTACCCAGAGGAAACCCATGCAGACACGAGGAGAATGTATAAACTCCACAGATAGTCGCCCAAGGCAGGAATTGAACACGGGTCCCTGGTGTTGTGAGGCAGCAGTGCTAACCACTGAGCCATCGTGCTGAGGATTCTCTCAATCTGTCCTGACATATATCTGACATATGCTTCTTTCTTCTTCTTAAACAAAACGTCAATTTCTCTAGTCATCCAGCTTTCCCTACACATATCAGCCTTTGCTTTCACCCTAACAGGTAAATACAATCTCTGGACTCTCGTTATCTCATTTTTCTTTAGATTCCCTACAGTGTGGAAACAGGCCCTTCGGCCCAACCAATCCACACCAACCTTCTGGAGAGTAACCCACCCAGACCCATTTCCCTCTGAATGATGCACCAAACACTATGGGCAATTTAGCATGGCCAATCCACCTAACCTGCACATCTTTGGACTGTGGGAGGAAACCAGAGCACCCAGAGGAAACCCACGCAGACACGGGGAAAATGTGCAGACTCCACACAGACAGTCACCTGAGGCTGGAATCGAACCAGGGACCTATGGTGCTATGAGGCAGCAGTGCTAACCACTGAGCCACCGTGCCACCCCCAAATTGTTTCTAAATTGAATAAAATACTCATTTTTACTGAAAGATACCCATTTTTGAAGGCTTCCCATTTTCAGCTGTCCCTTCACATGCGAACATCTGACCCCAATCAGCTTTTGAAAGTTCTTGCCTAATACTGTCAAAACTGGCCATTTTCCAATTTAAAACTTCAACTTTTAGATCTGGTATCTCTTTCCATCACTATTTTAAAACAAATAGATTTATGGTCGCTGGGCCCAAAGTATTCCCCCACTGACACCTCAGTCACCTGCCCAGCCTTATTTCCCAAGAGTAGGTCAAGTTTTGCACCTTTCTAGTAGGTATATCCACATACTGAATCAGAAAATTTTCTTGCACATGCTTAACAAATTCCTCTCCATTTAAACCCTTAACACTATGGCAATCTCAGTTTTTTTGAAAAGTTAAAATCCCCTACCATAACCACCCTATTATTCTTACAGATAGCTGAGATCTCCTTACAAATTTGATTCTCAATAAGGTGATCATCCTTTTCTTATTTCTCAGTTCCACCCAAATAACTTCCCTGTATGTATTCCCAGGAATATCCTCCCTAAGTATAGCAGGAATGTTATCCCTTATCAAAAACACCACTCCCCCATCTTTCTTGCCTCCCTATCTATCCTGCCTGTAGCATTTGTATCCTGGAACATTAAGCTGCCAGTCCTGCCCATCCCTGAGCCAAGGTTTCTGTAATTGCTATGATATCCCAGTCCCATGTTCCTAACCATGCTCTGAGTTCATCTGCCTTCTCTGTTAGGCCTCTTGCATTGTAGTAAATGCAGTTTAATTTATCACTCTACCTTGTCTCTCCGCTTTGTTCCTGCCTGCCCTGACTGTTTGACTAGCTCTTTTTCTCAACTGTACCAGTCTCAGATTTAAAAATCACACCACACCAGGTTATAGTCCAACAGGTTTATTTGGAAGCACTAGCTTTCGGAGCACCGTTCCTTCATCGGGTGGTTGTGGAGTACACAATTGTAAGGCACAGAATTTATAGCAAAAGTTTACAATGTGATGTAGCTGAAATTATACATTGAAAAATACCTTGATTGTTTGTTAAGTCTCTCATCTGTTAGAATGACCATGATAGTTTCACTTCTTTCATATGTAAATCAAAAAATTGTTTTATAAGTTACATTCTCAGGTTAACTTTAACAATTGATGTCAGTCCAGACACCAATTAATGACGTTGTCCCGAGCAGCTCTGGCAAATTTCCCTGCCAATATATTAGTCCCCTTCCAATTCAGGTGCCAGCCATCCTTTTTGTACAGGTCACTTCTACCCCAAAAGAGATTCCAATGATCCAAAAATGTGAATCCTTCTCCCATACACCAGCTCCTCAGTCATGCATTCATCTGCTCTATCCTCCTATTCCTACCCTCACTAGCTTGCAGCACCAGGAGTAATCCAAATATTATTACCCTCAAGGACCTCTTTTTTAAATGACTGCCTAACTTTCTATATTCTCTCTTCAGAATTTAATTCTTTTCCCTTCCTATGTCATTAGTTCCAATGTGTACAAAGACCCCCTGCTGGTCCCTCTCCCCTTGGAGAACATTCTGCACCCTTTTTGAGACATCCTTGATCTTGGTACCAGGGAGGCAACACACCATTCTGATTATTCGCTGCAGAAATGTCTGTCGTACCTCTGACTAGAGAGTCCCCTATCACAATTGATCGCTTGAAACCCAACATACCCCTCATTACATTAGAGCCAGTCTTGATACCAGAAACTTGGCTGCTTTTGCTACATTCCCCTGAGAGTCCATCACCCTCTACATTTTCCAAAACAGTATACTTGTTTGAAATAGGGATAGCCACAGAAGTCTCCTGCACTACCTACCTACCCCTCCTACCTTTCCTGGAGTTAACCCATCTACCTGACTGTGTCTGTGGCTCTTCTCCCTTCCTTTCACTGCCATCCATCACACCCCCTAGCTTTTGTAAATTCCTCATTGCCTCTAATTGCCGCTCCAATCAATCCATGCGATCTGATAGGATTCGCAACCAAAGACATTTCATGCAGACACGATCATCAGTAACATGGAAACTCTCTCTAAACTCCCAAATCTGACAGAAAGAGTATATCACTCTACTAAAGGCCATCTTTGCTCCTTCACAATCTACAGACCCAGAAAATAACACCATCCTTTTGCACTAACAAACAGTGCCCCAGGCTAACGTAGTACTTCGGGATGATATTTTTAAAATTTAATCAAGAGACGAATCTCAATAAGACATATGATCAAGAAAGACCCCACTCTACTCACCACTGAAGACTTACAGCAAGGTTACACATTAAAATCTATGCCCTTATCTGTTCCTGTGCTGTGAGCTCTCCCACACAGATTCCTCCAAGGTTAGCTGGAGTCTCACTGTTTTTTTTCCTAGACACACTCCAATGTCCAGAGATACACGAACTCAAAGCACCATAGAACATAGAATACAGAAAAGAACAGCACAGAACAGGCCCTTCGCCCCATGATGTTATGCCGAGGATTATTTCAAATCTAAAATGAAATAACTAAACCTACGCACCCCTCAACTCACTGCTACCCATGTGCATGTCCAGCAGTTGCTTTAAATGCCCCTAATGACTCTGCTTCCACCACCACCGCTGGCAACACATTCCATACATTCACAACTCTCTGCGTAAAGAACCTTCCTCTGATGTCCCTTCTATACCTTTCTCCTAATATCTTAAAACTATGACCCCTCGTACCAGTCAATCCTGCCCTGGGGAAAACTCTCTGACTGTTGACTCTATCCATGCCTCTCATTACCTTGTATACCTCGATCAGGTCACCTGTCTTCCTCCTTCTCTCCAGAGAGAAAAGTCTGAGCTTATTCAACCTTTCTTCATAAGGCAAGCCCTACAGTCCAGGCAGCATCCTGGTAAACCTTCTTTGCACCCTCTCTAAAGCCTCTTTATCTTTCCTATTGTAGGATGACCAGAACTGGACACAATATTTCAAATGTTGTCTCACCAGGGACTTGTAGAGCTGTAGCAAAATCTCGCAGCTCTTAAACTCAATCTCCCTGTTAATGAAAGCCAAAACACCATATGCTTTCTTAACAACTCTATCCACTTGGATGGCCGTTTTGAGGAATCTATGTCCTTGCACAGCCAGATCCCTCTGTTCCTCCACACTGCCAAGAATCCTGTCTTTAATCCTATATTCAGCATTCAAGTTCGACCTTCCAAAATGCAACATTTTGCATTTATTCAGGTTAAACTCCATCTGCCATTTCTCAGCCCAGCTCTGCATCCTGTCTATATTGCCCTGCAGTCTGCAATACCCCTCGATACTATCAACAACACCTCCAACATTTGTGTCATCTGCAAATTTACTAATCCACCCCTCAACCTCCTCATCCAAGTCATTTATAAAAGCTACAAAAGAGCAGAGCCCAAGTACAGAGCCCTGAGGGACACTACTCAACACTGACCTCCAGGCAGAATACTTTCCATCTACAACCACTCTCTGCCTTCTGTCAGCCAGCCAATTCTGAATCCAGACAGCAAACTCTCCCTGTATCCCATACCTCTTGACTTTATGAATGAGCCTACCATGGGGAACCTTTTCAAATGCCTTGCTGGAGTCCATATACACCATATCCACTGCTCGACCTTCGTCGACCTGTCTCTTCACCTCCTCAAAGAACTCAATTAGATTAGTGAGACATGACCTGCCCCTCACAAAGCCATGCTGACTGCCTTTAATCACGCTATGCTTTGCCAAATAGTCAGAAATCCTATCCCTCAGAATTCTTTCCAAAACTTTGCTGACCACAGACGTAAGACTGACTGGTCTGTAATTGCCAGGGATTTCCTTATTACCCTTTTGAGTCGAGGAACAACGTTCACCTCCTTAAATCCTCCGTTATGACTCCTGTGGAGAGTGAGGAGGCAAAGACCCTCGACAGTGGCTTACCAACCTCCTTTTTCGCTTCCCAGAGCAGCCTAGGATAAATCTGGTCTGGCCCTGGGGACTTATCAATCTTAATTTTTAGCAAAATTTCCAGCACATCAACTTCATCAATCTTGATCTGGTCAAGCCTGTTTCCCAGCTCCTCAAAGTTCTCATTCACAACAAGGTCCCTTTCCTTGGTGAAAACCGAAGCAAAAAACACATTTAGGGCTTCCCCTATCTACTCAGACTCCACACACAAGTTCCCTCCGCTATCACTGATCGGCCCTACCTTCTCCCTGATCATTCTCTTATTCCTCACGTATGAGTAAAATGCCTTTGGGTTCTTTCTAATCTTTCCTGCCAAGCCTTTTACGTGCCCCCTCCTGGCTCTCTTCAGTCTATTTCTGAGCTCCTTTCTAGCTTGCCTGTAATCCTCTAAAGCTGTGCTAGATCCTTGCTTCCTCCACCTTACATAAGCTGCCTTCTGTTGACAAGAAGCTCCTTTGATCTTGTCATCCAAGGTTCCTTAATCTTACCCCTTCTTACCTGTCTCAGAGGAACAAATTCGTGCATCATTCACAACAAGGGCTCCTTAAACAGTCTCCACATGTCTGCTCTGGTCTTCCTGTGGAACAATTGGTCCCAATCTATTTTTCCCAACTCCTGTCTAATAGCGTAATAATTTCCTTTTCCCCAATTAAATATCTTCCCTTGGTCACTGCTCCTTTCCCTCTCCATGGCTGTGGTAAATGTGAGGCAGTTATGGTCACTGTCACCAAAGTGTTCTCCCACCGCGAGATCTGACACCTGTCCTGGTTCATTGCCGACCACCAAATCCAAAATGGCCTCTCCCCTCATCGGCCTGTCTACATACAGAGTCAGGAAACCCTTCTGAACTCACCTGACAAAAATCACTCCATCCAAACCATCTGCACTGAGGAAGTTCCAGTCAATATCGGGAAAGTTGAAATCACCCATAACAACAACCCTACTACTTTTGCATTTTTCCAGAATCTGCCCACCTATGAGATCTTCAATCTCTCTACTGCTATTAGGGGGTCTGTAGAAACCCCCCAATGCGGTGACTGTTCCCTTGCTGTTTCTAACTTCCACCCATACTGACTCAGTAGACAAACCTTCCTCAACAACCTTCGTTTCTGTAGCTGTGATGCACTCTCTGATTAGCAATGTTATACCCTCTCCTCTTTTTCCACCCTCCCTGTTCTTTTTAATCATTCAAACCTTGGAACATCAAGAAACCAATCCTGCCCCTGTGAAACCCACGTCTCCGATATGGCCACAACATCATAGCCCCAAGTACTGATCCATGCTCTAAGTACATCTCTCTTTTTTCTGACACTCCTTGTGTTAAAGCAGACACATTTTAACCGATCCCTTTGTTTCATCGCGTGAGAAACCTTCCCGATAGATTCACTACATCCTGTCACTGTCCCTTCTGCAACTGTGCCCCTCTCAGACATGTGGTTCTGATTTTCAACCCCCTGCCAATCTAGTTTAAACCCTCCCGAATCACACGAGCAAATCTCCCACCCAGGACAGTTGTGCCCCTCCAGTTCAGGTGCAACCCGTCCTTCGTGTACAGGTCCCACCTTCCCCAGAAGGTATCCCAATGGTCTAGGTATCTGAAGCCCTCCCTCCTGCACCAGCCTCGCAGCCACGTGTTCAGCTGCATTCGCTGACTGTTCCTCATCTCACTATCTCGAGGCACCGGTAGCAAACCCAAGATCACCACTCTACTCGTCCTGCTCTTCAGCTTCCAATCTAACTCTCTGTAGTCCAAGGCAGTAACTGTGCAGATTCACTGCTGTGTAGGCCTTTCATCTTCCAGCTTGTGCTGAGCTTCACTGGAGCACTGCATCAAACCTGAGGCAGAGACGTTGACCAGAGGACAGGATGGTGTGTGGAAGTGGCAGAAAGCTGGGGGCTTAGGATCTCTTTTGCAGACAGAACGTAGGTGTTCTGTGAAGTAGTCACTCAGTCTACACTTGGTTTCCCAATATAGAGGAGACCGCATTATGAGCAGTCTATAGTAGCTTAGACTGAGTGAAGTACAGATAAAATAGGTGTATTTGGGGCCTTGGGTACTGAGGAGGGAGGAGGTGTAAGGGCAGGTGTTAAGACTTCTGTGATTTCAGGGGCATGTTCCATAGGGCTGTGGTGGGGTGGGGGTTTTGGGGGGCAGGTGGTGTTGGAGTGACAGAGTAGACTAGGATGTCCCAGAGGGAATGGTCAGTGTGAAAGCTGACAAGGGAGCAGAGGGGAATATATGTCAGGTAGTGGCATGTTCTAATTGTACAGTCTCTCCTCTTAACTTAATCCCTGAATTCCAGTTATCATTCTTGTAAGCCTACAATGTACTCCCTCCAAGGCCAGTCCTCCCTGAGGTGTGGTGACCAGATTTGCTCACGGTACTCCCAAGTGGAGTTAGGGTTTTGTATATGTTTTATTAACCTCCTTGATTATTTTCTGCACCCGAATTGACATTTTAAAGATCTGTGGATCCAAACTCCCAAGTCTCTTGGATATCCACTGTATTTGACGTCATACCATGTAGAAAGCAGCCAAGCACATGGTCACGTGCCGACTCACAAGCAGGAGGACCAGTTGAGCTGATATATTAGTGCCCAGGCCGAGAGTCAGAGGCAGGTGTGCACAGACAGACAGGCTGCAAATCTATGAATATATACAGACAGGCGCAGATATACACTGCTATAACCGTAAGTATGAGCAGATACAGATATTCACACACGCACAGGCAGGCCTCCATATGCCCACAAATACAGTTAAAATTATTTGGCCAGACAAAGGGTAAACATCACCATAATCTAGTTGGACCAAATGATGTCTTTCTCTGATGTAACTTTTGCATATTTCTGTAATTATATTATGCTGCAACTAACTTCCCTTGCAATGGAACAGGACTGGTAGCACAGTGCTGTACAGGCAGGACAAGTTTCTGGTACATACATGGATGTATATTTAGATAGGAAAATTCTGACAGCAAATGTTTACAGGCATAAAATGTTTAACATAATAGTGACCAGCTGGACCAGATGAAGAATGAAGACTGTGGATATGGAATGGATGTGGGCCCAGATGATAATTCCATTCGGGTTCCTCCGATAGTATTCACCCCCAATTTTAGCTTCATACATTCTGTCCTTGTTTTCATGGATCCCTGTGTTCTCATTTATAATGGAAAGTACCTGTGTAAACTTGTGATAGTGCAATGACAACCTTCTGCCAGTGCTGGCACTGAAGTATGTTCATTTATACTGGGAATTTCCATTCTCAGCGTCAAGGGAGAAACTTATTATGGAAATGTCAACACACTGTGTATGTAGATGTAAAGGTTTTGAAATAGTATAGATATGTAGCCCCAAGAAATACTACTGAACATATTCACACGTGACTGAGATGTTCATTTGTTTAATTTACCAGAAAGCAGTATTTATCAGTAGGGAAGTAATTGCATGCAGGAGAGCTTATATCCAAGACAACTTAACAGTACGTTACTGACAACTTCCCATTATCTGTTGCAACTTTTCCCTTTTTTGTTTTTTGAGCAAGCAAAGTTACTGACCCAAGGCCCTCACATCAGGTTTTCATTTGGATTTTCTTTAAAAGGGAAAGACATCAAAGTTTTAATAAAAAAAAGAACTCCATCAGTCCTTTTTGTGTGGAGCCTCCAGCTCAGTCCAGCCAACCCTGAATCTTTACACCCAGAATCAACTATCACTACCTTGGGGCTGATGACGAGGGGACCAGCTTAACAGAAAGGCACAAGTTTAGCTGCTCAGAAGAAAGCAAAAAGAAAACAAACAATCATTGTCTCTTTAAAATTGGTTCTTCACTAAAAGATTTATGTATGGAATTTGCAATTTTCAATTATGTAAAGAAAGGAAACAGTGATGGGGGAGTGGGGTGAAGGGGTGTCTGTTAAAGTCATAAAGAATGAATCACCTCACAATTAGTTTGTTCTAGGCCCTGGATGCACCAACTCTTCAGTGTGTTAGGTTTGGCCTCAAACACCCATTTGTTATAATAACAGAAATGAAGTATAAAAAAAACCCTACTGCATTCCATCCACTTCACTAACTGACAGCAATCCTGGCCCTCTGCCAGTCCTTGCATACACTAAGTTTATATTCCACACAACGTGAGCACCAGCCAACTCTTTGAATCTCCATCCACAGCCCACAATCCCTCCCTCCTCTCTCCAAACCTCAGTTCCCCTGTGTGTAGTCTCATTCTCCTTTCCCCTTGTTGCCCACCTCCCCAGCCCACTCCCCATCCCTACCCCTCGCTCTTCATTCTGTTTCTCTTATTTTTTCCCATCTGTACTTCCACTTCCCAATCCTTCCCTTCCCATGCCCTCCCCTTCCCCACTGCCTCCTGATGAAAGAGAAACAAATAGGGGAATTATGATTCCAGGTTGCTGACACAGCATACCTGCCAGAGAATTCAGTGAGTTCAAAAGCAGCCCATTCTCTTGAATCATTTTAAGTAATATCCCATGGTTTCCTCACAGATCGGTCTCTAAACCAGTTCAATATGTTTGGCACAGGAAACACACTTTTGTCTTCTCAGCAGCTTTTTCCATCTGAAAAACTCACTCTGTTAGAAGCTCCGGAGTCCTTTGTTTCCCAACTTTTCTGTGATGGTGATTTTGTTTTGAGATTATGTTCCAAAAAAAAGACTTGCCCATCAAGAGTGTGGGTACAGGTGTGGGTGTTAAAGCAAAAAGGATAGCAAACTTGCACTCTCACCACCCCCGCCCCGATATTTACCACATTGATTCAGAACAATAATAAAAGCCAAGCATTAAACGTCACCAGAGGATAGGGTCAGGGGACTGGAGATAAGACAGGTTTGTAGGTGGTAGGTGGGGAGATGGGGTAAACATCACCAAATATTAAAGTCTTGGATTCCCCATTCTAGATGCTCAGCTTCCACTCATGGTTCACTACACTGAACAAAAAGATCCCAAAAATATTTGTAAAGTTGATTCAATCATGAACACTCTTTGTCTCATGCTCATATGTGATATTTTAAACATCATTTCAGGGTTTTTTGTTTATTATAATTCAGACTCACCCATCTAGAGCCGTATGGAGGAAGAGCTGCACTGTCGGAGGGTCAGTGCTGAGGGAGTGCTGCACTTTCGGAGGGTCAGTGCTGAGGGAGTGCCGCACTGTCGGAGAGTCAGTGCTGAGGGTGTGCCGCACTGTCAGCGGGTCAGTGCTGAGGGAGTGCGGCACTGTCGGAGGGTCAGTGCTGAGGGTGTGCGGCACTGTCGGAGGGTCAGTGCTGAGGGTGTACCGCACTGTCGGCGGGTCAGTGCTGAGGGAGTGCAGCACTGTCGGAGGGTCAGTGCTGAGGGTGTGCCGCACTGACGGAGGGTCAGTGCTGAGGGAGTGCGGCACTGTCGGAGGGTCAGTGCTGAGGGTGTGCCGCACTTTCGGACGGTCAGTGCTGAGGGAGCGCCGCACGTTCAGAGGGTCAGTGCTGAGGGAGTGCGGCAATGTCGGGAGGTCAGTATTGAGGGAGTGCCGCACTGTCGGAAGGTCAGTGCTGAGGGAGTGCCGCACTGTTGGTGGGTCCGTACTGAGGGAGTGCCGCACTGTTGGAGGGTCAGTGCTGAGGAGTGCTGCACTGTTGGTGGGTCCGTACCGAGGGAGTTCTGCACTGTCAGAGGGTCAGTACTGAAGGAGTCCTGCGCTGTTGGTGGGTCAGTGCTGAGGGAGTGCCGCACTGTCAGGGGATCAATACTGAGGGAGTGTTGCAGTGTCAGAGGGTCAGTACTGAGGGAGTCCTGCGCTGTTATTGGGTCAGTGCTGAGGGAGTGCCGCATTGTCAGGGAATCTGTACTGAGGGATTGCTGCGCTGTTGGTGGGTCCGTATCGAGGGAGTGCCACACTGTCAGTGGATCAGTACTGAGGGAGTCCTGTGCTGTTGGTGGGTCCGTACAGGACATGTGCCTCGCTGCTGGAGAATCAGTACAACAGGAGTGCCAAACTGTCAGAGGGTCAGTACAGGTACTGTGGGAGTGCCACGGAGATAGGGGCAGCATCCCACCATCAGAGGGTCAGTTCTAACACCATAGGACCATATGAAATACAAACAGAAACAGGCCATTCAGTCCCTCAAACCAGTTTCGCTATTCGGTTCGGTCACAGCTGATCCGACACTCCTCATATCCACTTTACTGTATTTTTTCAGTAACCCTTGATTCCCCTGCTGATCAAGAATCTATCTCAGCCTTAAATATACACAAGGTCTCTGCCTCCACAACTCTCCGTGGCAAGGAGTTCCAAAGACCCTCAACCCTCTGAGAGAAGAAATTCCTCCTCATCTCAGTCCTAAATTGGTGCTCCTTTATTCTGAAACTGTGCCCTCTGGTCTTAGACTCTCCCCCGAGGGGGAAACATCCCCTCAAACTTTACCCTGTCAAGCCCATTAAAAATCCCAAATGTTTCAATTAGAGCACCTCTCATGAACTTGATTGAATTTTTTTTAAGAAGTAACAAAGAAAATTGATGAAGGCAGAGCAGTAAATATTGGCATGGTTAGATCACATGGAAGACAGGAGGGGGAGCTAGCCAACTGGGTACAGAACTGGTTTGAAGGTAGGAGACAGAGGTCGTTGATGGAAGTTGTTTTATGGACTGAAGGCTTGTGACCTGTGGTCTACTGCTTTTTGTCATTTATATTAATGATTTGGATGTGGAAATCAGAAGTATGGTTAGCAATTTGCAGATGACACCAAAATTGGAAGTATAGTGAACAGTGAAGAAGGTTACCTCAGAGTACAACGGGACTTTGATCAGATGGGCCAGTGGGCTGAGGAATAGCGGATGGAGTTTAATTTAGATAAATGCAAGGTGCTGCATTTTGGAAAAGCAAATTACTTAATGGTAAGGTGTTGGGGAAAGTTGCTGGAAAAAGGGACCGAGGGTGCAGGTTCACAGTTCTTTGAAAGTGGAGTTGTAGGTAGATGGGGTACTGAAGAAGGCATTTGGCACATCTGTCTTCATTGATCAGTGCATTGAGTATTGGAATTGGGATGTCATGTGGCTTACAAGACATTGGTTAGGCCATTTTTGGAATACTGCATTCTGTTCAGGTCTCCCTGTTATATGAAAGATTTTGTGAAGCTTGAAAGGGTTCAGAAAAAATGTATAAGAATGTTGGTGGAGGGTTTGAGCTGTATGGAGAGGCTGAAAGGTGGGGCTTTTTTCCCTGGAGCATTGGAGGCTGAAGGGGGTGACCTTACAGAGGTTTATGAAATCATGAGGGGCATGGGTAGGGTAAATAGCCAAAGTCTTTTCCCTGGGATGAAGTCAAAACTAGAGGGCATAGGTTTCAGGTAAAAGGGGAAAGAGTTGAAAGGGACATAAGGGATAACGATTTCATGCAGAGGGTGGTGTATGTATGGAACGAACTGCCAGAGGAAATGGTGGAAGCTAGTACAATGATCACATTTAAATGGCATTTGATTGTGTCTATGAATAGGAAGGACTTAGACAGATATGAGCCAAATGCTGGCAAATGGGACTAGGTCAGATTGAGATATCTGGTCAGCATGGACGAGTTGGACCGAAGGGTCTGATTCCGAGCTGGAACACTCAATGGCATCCAATGGTTCTCCTGTATCACTCTAGTTGAGACTTCCTCGAGAAACTCTTACACATTAATCAGGCACAATTTCACTTTCATGAAGCCATGTTGATTATGATTTTTAAAGTGCATTGCTATTACTTCCTTAGTGATAGATTCCAGTATTTTCCAATGGTAGATATTAATCAGCTAATCGTACTATAGTTTCCTACTTGTTGTCTCCCTCCACCTCTTTGAGTAGCGATGTCACATTAGCCGTTTTCCTGAGTAGCGCTCTGCTGCGTTAAAATCAGGACTAAAGGATGAAGGTATTGTCTTTCAGGTAAAATATTAAATCATGCCATTATCTGCTATTTGACCTGCATAAGAGCAGAGGGAACCTGTACCCCAGTGATAGTCATCATCTTCAGAGGAGTAGGGGATCTTTAACTTATTCATTTTGTGGGATGTGGGTGTTGCTGGCTGACCCAGCATTTATTCCCTGTCCCTAGTTGCCCCTTGAGAAGGTGGGGATGAGATGCTTCCTTAAACCACTGCAGTCCATGTGCTGTGGTTTGACCCACAATGCCCTTAGGGTGGGAATTCCAGATTTTTGACCCAGTGACACTGAAGGA
The DNA here is from genome assembly GCF_004010195.1 of Chiloscyllium plagiosum. Lineage (NCBI taxonomy): Eukaryota > Metazoa > Chordata > Chondrichthyes > Orectolobiformes > Hemiscylliidae > Chiloscyllium > Chiloscyllium plagiosum. The sequence continues at coordinate 87,814,639 of NC_057721.1, read as the reverse complement.
ATGGTGATATATTTCTAAGTCAGGATGGTGAGTGGCTTGGCGGGAAACCTGCAGGGGGTGGTGTTCCCATCTATCTACTGTCCTGTCCTTTTAGATGGAAGTGATCGTGAGTTTGGAAGATGCTGTCTGAGGATCTTTGGTGAATTTCTGCAGTGTATCTTGTCGATGGTACACACTGCTGCTACTGAGCATTGGTGGTGGAGGGAAAGGATGGTTGTGGACGTGGTGCCAATCAAGCGGTTGCTTTACCCTGGATGGTGTCAAGCTTCTTGAGTGTTGTTGGAGCTGCACCCATCCAGGGCAAGTGGGGAGTATTCCATCACACTCCTGACGCTGCTTTGTCCTGGATGGTGTCAAGTTTCCTGAGTGTTGTTGGAGCTTCCCCCATCCAGGGCAAGTGGGGAGGATTCCATCACACTCCTGACCTGTGCCTTGTAGATGGTGGACAGGCTTTGGGGAGTCAGGAGGTGAATTACTCGCTGCAGGATTCCCACCCTCTGACCTGCTCTTGTAGCCACTGTGTTTATGTGATGAGTCCAATTAAGTTTCTGGTCAAAGATAACTCCCAGGATGTTGGCCGTAGGGGCCTCAATGATGGTAACACCATTGAATATCAAGAGGTGGTAATTAGGTTGTTTTTTATTCATGATGGTCATAGCCTGGCATTTGTGTGGCACGAATGTTACTTGCCACTTGTCAGCCCAAACCTTGATATTGTGCTGATTTGTACCCCAGTGCGAGTCAGCTCCTTCAGGACAGGAGGGGGACCCCATACCCCAGTGCGAGTCAGCTCCTTCAGGACAGGAGGGGGACCCCATACCCCAGTGAGAGTCAGCTCCTTCAGGACAGGAGGGGGATCCCAAACCCCAGTGAGAGTCAGCTCCTTCAGGACAGGAGGGGGACCCCATACCCCAGTGAGAGTCAGCTCCTTCAGGACAGGAGGGAGACCCCATACCCCAGTGAGAGTCAGCCCCTTCAGGACAGGAGGGGGACCTCATACCCCAGTGAGAGTCAGCCCCTTCAGGACAGGAGGGGGACCCCATACCTCAGTGTGAGTCAGCCCCTTCAGGACAGGAGGGGGACCCCATACCCCAGTGAGAGTCAGTCCCTTCAGGACAGGAGGGGGACCCCATACCCCAGTGAGAGTCAGTCCCTTCAGGGCAGGAGGGGGATCCCATACCCCAGTGAGAGTCAGCCCCTTCAGGACAGGAGGGGGACCCCATACCTCAGTGTGAGCCAGCCCCTTCAGGACAGGAGGGGGACCCCATACCCCAGTGAGAGTCAGTCCCTTCAGGGCAGGAGGGGGATCCCATACCCCTGTGAGAGTCAGGACCGGAGGGGTTCTGTACCCTATTGCAGTTGCTAACTCAGTGCTGTTGTGCAATGAAGAGGAATATTACATGAGGAATGCCAGTCCGACATTCTGAGTATATTTGAGACAGAGATAGATAGGTTCTTGATTAGTAAGGGAATGAAAGATTACAGGAAGAAGTCATGAGAAAGGAATTGAGAAACAAATCAGCCATAATCAAATAGTGGACCCAGACTTGATGGGCTGAATGGCATAATTGTGCTCAGATTCTATAGCCCAAGTTTGTGCTGAAGTGACTCTTCAAGTCTGAGTGGGTTTGGAAACATGATTCTCTGGCTCAGGAAACTTGACCTGCTGCGACACCCACTTCCTGAAATTGAATTTTACTTCAGGTTTCCCTTTCTCCATCCTGTGTCAATTCCAGACCATCAGGAGGTGCAGTGGAAGGATGTATTCACTCAATCTCTGACTATTCCATCCAACCTTGCCCAGCTTGTAGACACCACTTAGTAATCTCCCCCACCAATCCCCCACCCCACTGAACTACACCCACACCTCATCACCAACAAGGTTTCACAGAGTGTGGGTAATGATGAAGGCAGCTACTGATTGCCATGCCATGATGCGGTGCAGTGGCACAGCCTCATGCAGTATTGTTGGGGGTGGGGGAGAGCGGAATTGATAAACACATACTTTAATTCATTCATGCTTATTGTCTCTTCTCCCAGATCTGGCCAATTACTAACCATGGTAATGTCTCTGTCTCTCCCACACGCGCATACACAGGGGTTTTGTGGATAACCTGAGCTGGGATCATGAGGTCGAGTGTGCATATAACACAGTGACAGGAGTGACTCCAAGGCAGAGGTACCAGCCCACATCAGGGAGCCAGCAACTGCAGTACGCACTCCAACATCTCCAACAGCAACAGCAGCACTCCCGACAGCTCCTGGATACCAGCCGTGCCCGGCAGCAGGTAAAAGAGTGGGGAGAGCATGATTGGCACCAGGGAAACAGGCAGGTGGGCCAGAGCGCCAAACCTGGTGGCGAGGTGGGTCTGGGGTTACTGTTTCAATTCCCAGCCTTATGTGATGGTTATATTTTAACATTGGTTCATGAGAACGATCCTAACTCTGATGTCTGCCTGACACCAAGCCTGGGTGGTTTCACTGCTGCAATGTAAAGGGGGCTTCAAACTGCAAGGTGTTTACTCTTTGAAACAATGGAAATTGCTTTTGTGTTAACAGTGGAGAGGCTGGATCTCACAGTCCCAGCAAAATAGTCAGCATCTCAGCTCAAATATAAACATCTGTGCTTTAAGCTATCCATTTACCATCAAGATAAAAGAAAGTTGGGGTTTCAAGAACACTGGGTAATCCAAGATGGAGGATGGGAAACATTTCTGGCTGCAACAGTTGCTCCTTTTTTGAGGTATTTTAGGTGCTGGAGGTGATTTCCTCGAATTACTGTTTTACAGCAATTACTGTTTTATATGCTGTTGCATTGTTTTGGAACTTTGGAGGAAAAAAGTCAAAACAACAGCAGTTTTAAAGGGAGAGGTACAGACAAAGGAAGCATATGGTGAGGTTAGTGCAGAAGAGAGAGAGGGAAAGAAACTGGCACCACAGTGAACCTGCAGTTACTGCCTTTGCTGTTTGAATTCGCTGGACATCGGAGAGCGTCTGGGCAAATCAACAAACAGTGAAATTCACAACTGATCTTGGAGGGACTGTTTGGGCAAAGTCACAGCACAGAAGCAGATAAGTGACTAGTTTTAATCTGGAGCAGTGTTTTGAAGAGGAATAAGACAGTGTAATTTTCTGGGTCTGTAGATTGTGAAGTATCAAAAATGGCCTTTAGTAGAGTGATATACACTTCTTGTCAGATATGGGAGTTTAAGGAGAGTTTACAGGTTACTGTGGATTATATCTGCAATAAATGCCGTTGGTTGCGAATCCTATCAGATTGAATGGATCGGTTGGAGAGACAGTTAGAGGCAATGAGGAATTTGCAATAGCAACGGTATGTGATGGATGGCAGTTATAGGAAGGGGGGAAAGTCTCAGATACAGTCACACAGATGGGTTAAATCCAGGAAAGGTAAGAGAGGTAGGCAGCTAGTGCAAGAGTCTAACAAGTAGGCCGTTTTGGAAAATGTAGGGGGTGATGGATTCTTAGGGGAACATAGCACGAACAGCCAAGTTTCTGGTATTGAGACTGGCCATATTGCAATGAGGGGTACGTCAAATTCCAAGACATCAACTGTGTTAGGGGACTGTAGTCTGAGGTACAGACAGACGTTTCTGTGGCCAGCAGAGAAAAAGCAGAATGGTGTGTTGCTTCCCTGGTGCCAGAATCAAGGATGTCTCAGAGGGTGCACAATGTTCTCACTGGGGAGAGGGGCCAGCAGGAGGTCATTGTCCACATTGGAACCAACAACATTGGAAGGGAAAAGGTTGCGATTCTGAAGGGAGATTACAGAGAATTAGGCAGAAATTTAAAAAGGAGGTCCTCAAGGGTAGTCATATCTGGATTATTCCCAATGCTACGAGCTAATGAGAGCAGGAATAGGAGGATAGAACAGATGAATGCATGTCTGGTGTATGGAAGAAGGATTCATATTTTTGGATCATTGGAATCTCTTTTGGGGTAGCAGTGACCTGTACAAGAAGGATGGATTGCACCGAAATTGGAAGGGGACTAATATACTGGCAGGGAGATTTGCTAGAGCTGCTCAGGAGGATTTAAACTAGTAAAGTGGGGAGGTGGGACGCAGGAGGTAGTGAGGAAAGAGATCGATCTGAGAAGGGTACAGTTGAGAACAGAAGTGAGTCAAACAGGACAGGCAGGGACAAGGTAGGACTAATAAATTAAACTGCATTTATTTCAATGCAAGGGGCTAACAGGGATGGCAGATGAATTCAGGGTATGGTTAGGAACATGGGACTGGGATATCATAGCAATTACAGAAACATGGCTCAGGGATGGGCAGGACTAGCAGCTTAATGTTCCAGGATACAAATGCTACAGGAAGGATAGAAAGGGAGGCAAGAGAGGAAGGGGGAGTGGCGTTTTTGATAAGGGATAACATTATAGCTGTACTTAGGGAGGATATTCCCAGAAATACATCCAGGGAAGTTATTTGAGTAGAAATGAGAAATAAGATAGGGATGATCACCTTATTGGGATTGTACTATAGGCCCTCCAATAGTCTGAGGGAAATTGAGAAACAAACTTGTAAGGAGTTCTCAGCTGTCTGGAAGAAAAATAGGGTAGTGATGGTAGGGGATTTTAACTTTCCAAACATCGACTGGGACTGCCATAGTGTTAAAGGTTTAGATGGAAAGAAATTTCTTAAGTGTGTACAAGACAATTTTCTGATTCAGTGTGTGGATATACCTACTAGAGAAGGTGCAAAACTTGACCTACTCTTGGGAAATAAGGCAGGGCAGGTGACTGAGGTGTCAGTGGGGGAGGACTTTGGGGCCAGCGACCATAATTCTATTGGATTTATAATAATGATGGAAAAGGATAAACCAGATCTAAAAGTTGAAGTTCTACTTTGGAGAAAGGCCAATTTTGACGGTATTAGGCAAGAACTTTTGAAAGCTGATTGGAGGCTGATGTTCGCAGGTAAAGGGACGGCTGGAAAATGGGAAGCCTTCAGAAATGAGATAACAAGAATCCAGAGACACTCCCACCTCCCCACTGTGAAAGGGAAGGCTGGTAGGTACAGGGAATTCTGGATGACTAAAGAAATTGAGGGTTTGGTTTAGAAAAAGAAGGAAGCATATGTCAGGTATGGACAGGATAGATCGAGTGAATCCTTAGAAGAGTATAAAGACAGTAGGAGTATACTTAAGAAGGAAATCAGGAGGGCAAAA
>NC_057721.1:87797405-87804386 GCF_004010195.1 Chiloscyllium plagiosum | reverse complement strand
AGTAGTTGAAGGGAGTTTCTCGAAATGGAGAAAGGTGACCAGTGGTGTTCCACAGGGGTCAGTGTTGGGGCCACTGTTGTTTGTTATATACATAAATGATCTGGAAGAGGGCACTGTTGGTATGATCAGCAAGTTTGCAGATGACACGAAGATTGGTGAAGTAGCAGAAAGCATAAGGGACTGTCAGAGAATACTGGAGGATATAGATAGACTGGAGAGTTGGGCGGAAAAGTGGCAGATGGCTTTCAATCCAGAGAAATGTGAGGTGATGCATTTAGGCAAGTCTAATTCTAGAGTCAACTATACAATGAAAGGAAGAGCCTTGGGAAAAGTTGATGGGCAGAGAGATCTGGGAGTGCAGGTCCATTGTACCCTGAAGGTTGCTGCACGGGTGGACAGAGTGGTCACAAAGGCATATAGTATGCTTGCCTTCATTGGACGGGATATTGAGTATAACAACTGGCAAGTCATGTTAACATTGTACAAGACATTGGTTCGGCTGCATTTAGAATACTGTGTACAGTTCTGGTCGCCACATTACCAAAAGGATGTGGACGCTTTGGAGAGGGTGCAGAGAAGGTTTACCAGGATGTTGCCTGGTATGGAAGGTGCTAGCTATGAAGAGAGGTTGAGTAGGTTAGGTTTGTTTTCATTAGAATAAAGGAGATTGAGGAGCGACCTGATTGATGTCGACAAGATCATGAAGGGTATAGGCAGGGTGGATAGAGACAAGCTTTTTGCTAGTGTGAGGGATTCAATAACGAGAGGTCACGCTTTCAAGGTGAGAGATGGAAAGTTTAAGTGGGATACACACGGCAAGTACTTCACACAGAGGGTGGTGGGCGTTTAGAACGCATTGCCAGCAGAGGTGGTAGAGGCAGGCACGGTAGATTCATTTAAGGTGCCTCTGGACAGATGCATGAGTAGGTGGGGAGCAGAGGGATACAGATGTTTAGGAAGTGGGCGACAGGTTTAGACAGTGCATTTGGATCGGCTCAGACTTGGAGGGCTGAAGGGCCTGTTCCTGGGCTGTAAATTTTCTTTGTTCTTTGTACACAAGCCCCCACCATTCATCCAAGTTTCCATGTGACTCCCCAACAGCAGATAACGTGTGCTGCCGAGTCGATGTGGACTAGTGATAGCAGGTATGTCGCCAGCCTGACCTGGAATTCATTAAGTGTGTTTATAGAATAGCCTTTGGCCCGTGCAGTTTTATTATTAAATAACCACAGGATTGCATTTCCTTAACAGAGTCAGAGTATTACACCAGTATTACGCTGGATTCAAGCCAGAATAATGTGCGGAGGCGTTCCAGGAAACTGCTTTCCCTTGAAAAACAATAGGGAGTCAAAGGAAAATCTGTTTCCGATTGACAGTTTCGTGCTGAGGGTCAGGATCTCTCCTGCTTTACGTGACCTCCACAATTTGCAGAATAGTGCAGAGTGAATTTTGAGGTGTTTGTGTATGTTTTAAAACAATAACCTTCTGGCAGTTTGCTTGGCAAGGACAGAGCTTTGCCCGTCTCTAGTTGCCCTTGGGAGGATGATAGTGAGCTGCCTTCTTGAACTGCCGTAGCTGGACCCACATTGCTGTTAGGGAGGGAATTCTGGGATTTTGACCCAACGACACTGAAGGAGCGGTGATATATTTCCAAGTCAGGATGGTGTGTGGCTTGGAGGAGAAATTAGAGATGATGTTGTTCCCATGACATTACTGCCCTTCTTCTTCTCGGTTATGGAGAGAGTTCCTGTTCTTCTGAATAATACAAACTGCAGCACATTGCATTGGCAGTGGAGGAGCTCAGTATTGAGTCCTGTGATTGTCTGTACTGATGCCCATTATTATAACTTCAATTATGTTGTTGCTATCTGTTAAATGAGGTTCACTGTCATTGTTCATTGCTTGTAATCTTATTTCCTTTCTGATGTTTCCCAGCTCTGAGCGAGTAGCTTATTTCAGACAACTGGTGTGTGTGGTGGTGAATGCAGCTGTAGGAGCTTGTCAGTCAATGTAGGCTTTAGTTTTAATTTGAAGGTTACAGAAACAGTGTGTGGCTGCTGCTGAGCCAAGCTGTAGTGTTCATGTTCACAGTTAATAGACAGCAACAGCATAATCTCATACACCCTGGACATCAGCCAGCAGCCTTTACCAATATCCCTGTTTTCAATTCAGTGGGCATTTAACTTTCATCTCAAACATAGGTGAGCCATGTGCTCCAGTAAACTTAAACATGCTACTAGTACGGTAGTAAACACAGAGATGATGGAATATTTAGAAACAACGCACATTGGAGTGCATACATGAGGCCACATATTTTGTGAGTAACAGAACAAAGGGAAAAGCAGATTACTTCAATATGTAGATGTGACATATTCATTTGCAGCTCCCGGTTTAGTCGTGACCTTTGCAGGGCAGGATTGACTCCGTTTGGATCCCTCCTAGTTTTTGGTTTGCTCGTCGAAAGAAATATATACTTTTCATTGAGGGAATGCAGCAGAGATTCACCAGACTGATTCCTGAGAATGTGGAGACTGGGTTTATATTCACTACAGTTTAGATAAAGAAAATGTGTTCTCATCGAAACTTCTTAAAAGGCCTAGGCACAGGTAGATGTGGAAAGAGTTCTGTCCCTGACCGGAAGGCTTTGAGTCAATATAATCTCAGAATACTGTGAAAGGCATTTAGAATGGAGGGGCGGAGCAACTTCTACACTGAGACATTGGTGAAGTGTTGGAATTCTTTCTCCCAGTGGACAGTGTAACTATGGGCAGCGTGTTGGCTCAGTGGTTAGCAGGGACCGGATTTGATTCCAGCCTCGGGCGACTGTGTGGAGTTTGCACATTCTCCCCGTGTCTGCATGGGTTTCCTCCGGGTGCTCTGGTTTCCTCCCATGGTCCAAGGATGTGCAGGTTAGGTGGATTGGCCGTGCTAAATTGCCCTGTAGTTTCCATGGATCTTTAAGCTGAGTGAAACTGTGCAGGTCTGGTGGTTAGACATGGTAAATGTGTGGTAAAGGGCTAGGTTTAGGTGGTTTGCTCTTTGGAGTGTTGGTGCAGTCTTGATGGGCTGAATGGCTTCTTTCTTTACTGTAGAGATTCTGCAATGCTAAGTCACCAAGTTAGTTCAAGACTGAAGTCACGGAACTGAATGTATAGAGCTGGAATTTGCCATTGAGATGGATGATCAGGCGTGTAGAATGGTGGAGTATGCTCATGGTACTGCTGGCCAACTCCTGCTCCTGTTTTCCCATGCTCATTTAACTCATCTGAATCTTATAGGAAAAAAACTTAATACTTTCAGGAGAGAAGGGGACCAATAAGCTAGCGAGAGTCAGCCCCTTCAGGAGAGGGAAGGGGACCCTGTACCCCAGTGAGAGTCAGCCCCTTCAGGAGGGGGAGGGAGACCCCCTATCCCAGTGAGACGCAGCCCCTTCAGGAGAGGGAAGGGGACCACTTACCCCAGTGAGAGTCAGCCCCTTCAGGAGAGGGAGGGGGACCCTGTACCCCACCCCAGTGAGAGTCAGCCCCTTCAGGAGAGGGAGGGGGACCCTGTACCCCAGTGAGAGTCAGCCACTTCAGGAGAGGGAAGGGGACCCTGTACCCCAGTGAGAGTCAGCCCCTTCAGCAGAGGGAGGGAGACCCCTTATCTCAGTGAGAGTCAGCCCCTTCAGGAGAGGGAGGGAGACCCCTTGTCCCAATGAGAGTCAGCCCCTTCAGGAGAGGGAGGGGGACCCTGTACCCCAGTGAGAGTCAGCCCCTTCAGGAGAGGGATGGGGACCCTGTACCCCATTGAGAGTCAGCCCCTTCAGGAGAGGGAGGGGGACCCTGTACCCCAGTGAGAGTAAGCCCCTTCAGGAGAGGGATGGGGACCCTGTACCCCAGTGAGGGTCAGCCCCTTCAGGAGAGGGAGGGAGACCCCGTACCCCAGTGTGGGTCAGCCCCTTCAGGATCATTCTATTAAAGTTATTCTTCATTTTAAATAGAAATGAAAGGCATTGGGGAAATCTGAGATGGAAAACGCTAAAATATAGAGCAGGTCAGCTGTATATGAGTAGAAATGTGAACCTGTTGCTTCTCTAGTAGTTGCTATGTGAATCTCTGTGCATTTCCATCATGTTCTATTTTAACCCTGAGAAATTCCAGTGTTCATGCAGAGATTGCTGGGCTTTGGGGTTCTGTCCATGGCTACTCCTCTCCAGCGTTCTGGTCTGGAACACACTGACAGGCTGAGAGTGCCCCACTCAGCAACAGCCTCTGAAACAAATGGCTGAGAATCAAGTTGGTACATCACGCCCACTCATCTTAGACTTAAACTCAAAGAAACACATGAAGACATCATTTTTCTTAACTTGGAGTATGCTTGGATTTCTAAGCACTGTGATTGACTTGCCCTGCTTTATTTAATTATATAATTCAATAAAAATACATTCTTTTCTGGCTCCTCTGAGATCAATCTCTACATGACTGCAGAGGCATTCCTGTTCTGAATAGTAAGTACTTTGATGTTCTTCTTGGCCAGTGCCACTGACTAATTTTTTATTTGAAGGTTATGACCTTAAGCTGTGCCTTGCTTGAGGAACTTACCCTCAGAGTGATGGGATGTAAGTCAACTGTTTCAATCGGCCCCTTTCTCTCACTCGGAGCATGAAAGGGCACCTCTGCCTCCTTGTTCTTCCATGCTATCTGACAAGAGAATAAAGAACAAGAAGGAGCCTGACACTCTCTCCCAGCTGAATGGGCAATTCTCAAACAGACTGGACCAAGAATAGAAAGGCAAAACAGCACATTGACCAGTCTTTCTGTTGCTGATGCTGTTCACTGACCTCAGCCCAGCTAATCTATTTTTAGCAATGAAGCGTTCTGTGGGTGAATGTAGTTTCTGTGGACAGAGTCATGCTCGCAGAGGCAGCTATGATGAAGCCCTTTGCTCTCGGCTCCCCATTTATGCATCAGAGGTTATCAATCTCAATCCCCCCGCATTAAAGTGCACTCCCCCATGAGTGAAATTGCAGATATTGGATAGCACTGTTGTGAGGAAAAGCATGGATAATATTACATTGGAAAATGTGAAGTTTACGATGTCCTAATAGAGCGCCAGACCTCCCATTGTTCTTTCATCTTGGAGTATTCAATGATTGTCTTTCAACCCTTTGGCACTCATCCATCTGGCCCACACAAAGTTCAAGGAGATTAGTTTATTGGAGAGAGTTTCTGTAATGGATTGAAAGTATAAGAATGTTTTGCTTGGAGCTGAAAAATAAACAGTTTTTCAATCTGAGCCTAGCATTGGGTGTGGATCCAGGTACCATGTTCTGCATTGTAGACAGTCAGCGACTATTTGAAGTCATGTCCATGATTGTCTCAGTGCCCACAAGGGAGAGGGAGATAGGGAGGCACAGGTCCAGGTTGGAGCAAGGAAGAGATACCAGGAACAGTTGCCTCATTCTATGATATGTGTTGGGGAGACTGGTGGAAGAATGTCATGGAGGTCTACAGCATAGAAAAAGGCCCTTCAGCCCATTGAGTCTGTGATGGTCAAAAACAATCATATGTCGAAGAGTGTGGTGCTGGAAGAATGCAGCTAGTCAGGCAACATCAGAAGAGCAGGAGAGTTGACCTTTTGAGCATAAGCTCTTCATCAGGAAGGTGAAGGACTTTCTTCCAAAAACAATCATATCCTATTGTAGTCCCATTTCCCAGCATTTAGCCCAACGCCTTGTAAGCCTTGGCAGCAGAAGTGCACCTCTAAGTACTTATTACATGTTTAACAAGACTGAATTGCAACAATAATGTGCTGAACCACCGGCTGAAATTTCTCACATATCACCCAACCCTAGTTTGATAATGACCATTCTTAGAGGAGAGCTAATCTAGCGACTAATGCTCTGGGCCATGGGTTCATTCCCCACTAGAGCAACTGGTGGAATTTGTGTTCAGTTTATAAATCTGGAATTATAAATCTGGTCACTGTAATGGTGACTATGATCATTGATTGTTGTATAAATCCATTTGGTTCAATAATGTCCTTCTTTCAAAAGAAGGAAATCTGCTTTTCTTACTCAGCCTGGCATCCATGTGACTCCAGACCCAAAGCAATGTGACTGACTCTTCAATAAAACAAAGATGAGTTGGAAACGCTAACTCTGTTTCTATCTCCACAGATGCTGCCAAACTTGCTGCGTTTCTCCAGCACTTTCTGGTTTCATTTGTAGCCGACTCGTAACTGCCCTCTGAAAGGGCTGAGCGAGCCTCCCCCCTCCTCTCCCCAGTTTGAGGGCAGTTAGGGATAGGCAATATCCCTAACCAGCCCTGCCAGCAACACCCACATCCCATGAAAGAATTGTTAAAAGATTCAAATAGTGCCAGAGTGATAAACCCATGGAATCTGGAAATCTGTGATGGAAGTGCAAGTCCTAGAAGTGCTCAGCAGGCCTGGCAGCAGCTCTGGACCAAAACAGAATTAGATGTTTCAGCTCTGTGAACTTCATCAGAACAAAGAAAAATTCACAATACAATAGGTTATAGCAGTTGTCCTGAGGAGAGACGTGAATAAGGGGTTTGTGACAGAGTGGAGGGCAGCAGAGATTTAATAAGAAAAATGTTTGTGTTACAAAAGCTAAAGGGAGTAATAATAAGTCAGGCCAAGAAAAGGTGTGTATAGATGAGGCCTGAATGGAAGGATAGCAGGTATCTAAATGCTAAATAAAGGAATAAATAAAAAGAGAAAAAATCTAGCAAGAACTTTTTGTTGTTTAATCTGTTTTCTACCCTATTACAGAGCTTTCTTCTGTTCATCTTTTCACCTCCCTCTTTTGATTTGCTCAAAACATTGCTAACTTTTCTCAGATGTGATGTAAGGTCACAGTCCCAAAATCCTAACTGTTTCTCTCTCCCCACACAGATGCTGCCTGACCTGTTGACTCTTTCCCATATTTCCTGTTGCTAATCTCTATATATTGCTGTTGGTCTGAACAGCATTACA
>NC_057721.1:87781582-87796905 GCF_004010195.1 Chiloscyllium plagiosum | reverse complement strand
ATACCAGATTTCAGCCAATCTGAATCACTCAACGTGCTATCTGGAGACAGGGGATACTGCAGAGGCTATGGACTCTATCATATCCAGAGTGAATCTTTGAATTAAAAGGGGACTAGTAACATACAAAATGTATTACGTTAGTGGGTAAAACGTGAGTCTCATATCCCTTGAATGAACAAAATATGGTTTTGTGCTTAGGTTTTTAGTGGGGTCTTGAAACCCCTTCTAATAGAGTGCGTTCTAAGGTCAGCACTCTGGAAACAAATAGAACATTACTCAATTACAGAATTGTGATGTGCAGAAGATGCATCCTAATAGTCTGGGGCAATTTCCCTGAAGTGTCAGATGACCTTATAGAGGTTTATAAAATCATGAGGGACATAAACTTCATGAATAGCCAAGGTATTTTCCTTGGATGGCATATATTTAAGGTGAGAGAGGAAAGATTTAAAAAGGACCTGAGGGGCAACGTTTTCACGTGGAGGTTGGGTGTGTGTATGGATTGAGCTCCAGAGGAAGTGGTGGAGGCTGATACAATGCCAACATGTAAAAGGCATCTGGATGGGTATATGAATAGGAAGGGTTTGGAGGGATACAGGCCGGGTGCTGGCAAATGGGACTCGATTAGTTTAAGATATCTGGTCAGTGTAGTCGGGTTGGACCACAGGGTCGTTTCCATGATATATGATTCTATAACTGTGCTGGTTCTCTGAATGATCACCATGACTTAGTGAAAATCTCCTTTCTTTTACACATATCCCTGCACACCATTTCCATCCAAAAACCTATCCAATGCCCCTCACGAATGCCTCAATTGTACCTGCCTCACCACATTTCCAGGCAGTGGATTCCATACCCTAACTGCACTCTCCATGTGAAGGTTTTATCTCACCTCACACTTTGCATAACACTTTGAATTGGTTCCTTCTCTGCCTTAAAAACATTCAGAAAGCAGAACAGGTGGGTTGATTCTCTCACTACACCTCAGTGGGGCTATGGAATCTCTCTATGCTCCAAGCAACTCGCTACACTCGAGTGGAAATTTCATTCCCAGGCAATTTTGTAAACAGTTGCTGCTGTTTCCCAGCTGATGACTGCATCTGCCTTCTTAAGACCCAGCTCCAATGTATGGGTTGCAATTGGTTAAAGATACAGGAATACCCATTTGGAATTGGATAGATATCCAGGAACATTGGTTTGGGATTGGTCAGTTATAGAGGGATACTGATTTATGATTGGTCAGCAATCATGGTTTGCAATTGGTCAGATATCCAGGAATACTGGTTTGAAATTATTCAGTGATGCTGTTTTGTGATTGGTCAGAGATCCTGGAACACAGGTTTGGGATAATGATGTGGAGGTGTCGGTGTTGGATTGTGATGGACAAAGTTAAAAATCACACAACACCAGGTTTTAGTCCAACAGGTTTATTTGGAAGCACTAGGTAGCTACCTGATGAAGGAGCAGCACTCCAGTGTTTCCAAATAAGCCCGTTGGACTATAACCTGGTGTTGTGTGATTTTTAACTTTGTACACCCCAGTCCAACACCAGCATCTCCAAATCAGGACTATAACCTGGTGTTGTGTGATTTTTAGGTTTGGGATTAATCAAGTTATATTTGATTGTGATTGGTCAGTAATCCAGAATACTGGTTTTGGATTTGTCAATGATACCAGTTTACAATTGATCAGAGATCCAGGTGTACTGGTTTGGAAGTAGTCAGTGATACTGGTCTGTAATTGCTCAGTGATCTAGAAATATTGGTTTGGGATTGGTCAGTGATCCAGAAGTGCTAGTTTGGGGAGTAGTCAATGGTATTGGATAAAATTCTGCAATTGGCCAGTGATCTATGATTACTAGTTTGAGATTGGTAAGTGATCTGGGATATGGTTCTGTGATTGATCAATGAAACTGGACTGGGATTGGTCAGTGATCCTAGAAACTGATCAGCAAATGGTCAATGATACCGCTTGGGAACTGGTCAGTGATCTTGGATACTAGACAGTCATAGGGCCATAGAGTCATACTGCATAGTAGCAGACCCTTTGGCCCACCATGTTTATGCCAACCAGCAAACATCAAACACCAAATGATATTGATCCCATTTCCCTGTACTTGGTCCATAGCCTACCATGCCTTGGCATTTTAAGTGCTCATCCAGATGCTTCTTAAATATTGCGAGTATATCTGCCTCCATCATCCTCTCAGGCAGTATCTTCCATATTTCTACCACCCTCTGGATGAAAAAGTTATTTCTTGGATCTCCTCTGAACACTTGCTCCTCATGTAAACTTATGCCTTCTGGTCCTAGACACACAGTGTCATAGAGATGTACAGCATAGAAACAGATCTTTCGGTCCAACTTGTCCGTGCCAACCAGATGTCCCAACCTGATCTAGTCCCACTTGCCAATACCCGGTCCATATCCCTCCAAACCCTTCCTATTCATAAACCCATTCTGATGCCTTTTAAATGCTGTAATTGTACCAGCCTCCACCACTTCCTCTGACAGCTCATTCCATACACGCACCACCCGCTGCATGAAAACGTTGCCCCTTAGGTCTCTTCTATATCTTTCCCCTCTCACCCTAAACCTATGCCCTCTAGTTCTGGGCTCCCCCACCTCCGGGATGTGAGTTCCACACATTCCATGTAAACTATATTATCTTGAAAGCAGTTGTGAAAGGCTGAATTGTACATCCATTAAAAAACATTCAGTTATTGCACCCAAAGATGCTGATGAAAAATGCTTTTGAACATGGTACATTAATGCCTTATGGATTGATTTCAGTTCTTGCAAAATTATACAGTATGTTGTTTTGCATTTTAGCAGTAACTAATTACTTTATTTTTAAATGCAGAAGATTTTCTTCTGTAAACCACTAGTCAGTTCAATTGTGGACATAGCCTTCTGCCATAGGAGAAGAGATTCTCATGATCTACGCTATCTATACCTCTCATTATTCTGTATAGCTCAGTCAGATTCCTTCATCTGCTCCAAGGAAAACAAATGCAGCCCATCCAGTCTCTCCTCATAGCTGAGACTTTCCATCCCAGGCAACATCCTGGTGAATCTCCTGTGCTCCCTCTCCAATGAAATCACATCCCTCCGATAGTGTGGCGACCAGAACAGCACACAATATTCTATCTGTGGCCAAACCAATGTTTTATAAAATTGTAATGAGACTGCCTTGCTTCTAAATTCTACACCCTGGCCTATGAAGGCAAGCATCCTATGTATCTTCTTCACCAACCTGTTTACCTGTGCTGACCCCTTTGGCCTTCAGTACTTCCTCAGGACATGCCATTCATTGTGTATATCCTTCCCTTATTAGACCTCCCAAAATGCATCACCTCACACTTACTGGGATTAAATTCCATCTGTCATTGCTCTGTGCAGCTGATCAATATCAGACTGTAGCCTGAGACCATCCTCCTCATTATCAATAACACCACCAATTTTCATGTCATCTTCAAACTTACTATTTGTTCCTTCTACTCTGGCATCCAAGTCATCATCGCTGGCCACAGGCTTTCAATCACAAAAGCAGGCTTTGGAGTCCATGGACCATATTATTTTGGTTGTGGACAATTACACCCCCTGCTTTAGTGATTTGAAAATCTTTTGTCCTTAGTCAGAATTTGACACTGTGTCACATTGAACCAGGTGATAATAGGTCAGTGAAAGAGGTCCTGTTTAAAGGCCATCTTAAAGAGCAGGGAAAGATGAAAGGATGAAGAGGTTTAGGGAGGGAATTCCAAAGTTTTGGCCACAGGCACCTGAAGGTCTCGCCACCAACAGGCTAAGGATGGATGTTGAGGTCTGCTCTTTCTTTCAATACTGTGATCTTTGCTTTCTCCCTCTGTAACTTTTTCTTTATCTTGTGCCTGACTCTCCTGGCTGCTTACTCATTTTCTGTCTTTCTTTTTAACTGTTACTTTCCATCTCTTCCTTTTTGCTGTTTTTTTCTTTCCATTTCTCTTTCTCTACATACAAAGTGCAGGAGTAAGCCATTCAATCCGTTCAACCCAGGATTATGGCTGAATTGACTGTAATTTCAAATACACATTCTCACCCAGTCCTGGTAACCTATCACCCCCACCCCTCCCTGAACAAGCCTCTATGTATCTTGGCCTTAAAAATGTTCAAGGACTCAGCTTCCAGCAGCTTTTCAGGGAGAAATTTACAAAGACACTTAACTCTGTTTTAAATGGTCAAGCCTTCATTTATCAAACAGTGGGCCCTTGTTCTAGATTCTCACAGAAGAGGAAACATCCTCTGTGCATCCACACAATCCAGACCCCTCAGGGTTTTATATGTTTCAAACAAGTCACCTCTTACTCTTTTAAACTCTAGCAGACACAGGCCCAGTCTGTTCAACCTTTCCTCATAAGACACAGCACTCACTCCAGGGACTAATCCAGAAAATCTTGTCTAAACCCCCTCCAGTGGGTTTACATCAACAACATGATCAGTGCTGTACACAGTATTCCAGATGCAGTACCACCAGTGCCATGTATAACTGAAGTATGACCTCCCAACTCTTGCATTCAATTCCCTCCATGATAAACGATAACACTTTATTAGCCTTCTCATGCCTCATAAAGGGAGTGTGCTGGAAATCAGACCCTACTTTTCTTGGAGTAGTCACAAAAGTTCAAAATTTTATCAAAGGATGCAAAATTCTGATTTATCCGTCAGATAAATTCAGGTTAACAGAAAAGATGGCGTAGGTTTCTGTACAAACAAGAATTACTATTTGTTACAAATAGATTCTAGCTACAGATATTTCACTCTACTGGTTAAAACTCTAACCCTTTTACAAACTTCCCCTGCACATGCAGAAAAACAAAAAGAACAACAGCACACTCAACCTCAAATTTCAGTGGTGGACTCTCCCTCATTATGGGCATTTAAACGTGCATTGGATAGGCATATGGAGGATAGTGGGCTAGTGTAGGTTAGGTGGGCTTGGATCGGCGCAACATCGAGGGCCGAAGGGCCTGTACTGCGCTGTATTCTTCTATGTTCTATGTAAATACATACACGATCATTCACAAATAAGACAGACAAAAGTCAAACAGTTTGACACATATTATAGATGGAAAAATATAAAGAAGGAAAGCAAAATTCTGAAGATCCAAGTCCAGATCACAAGGTGGAAAGTTATTTCTCACAGTTCAGTAACTCGGATCACAATTTTAATTTTGTCAGCTCGGAGTGAGATGAGGAGAAATTTCTTTACTCAGGAAGTTGTTAGGATTTGGAATTTGTTGCCTGGGACTGTGGTGGAGGTGGATTCCATAGGAGGTTTCAGAAGAAAGCTGAATATCCTTTTGAAAATGATGAATTTCAAGAGCTACAGAGATAGGGCTGGAGATGGGAGTAGCTGGTATAGACAAAATATAAAATTGTAAGATTGTTTTGATGTTAGCAATGTTGTCAGCAGAATGATGCTTGTTCTTTCATTTGATAAGCTGATTGGGTGGATCTATGTATTTTCATGGATTAGAATTCTTCCTTCTAAATGTCTCATCTTCTCACTCACACAAGCTAAAGGGAGAGAGAGAGATTTTTCTGGTTGCCAGCTCTGGGTGTTTGTGCTTGCATTGCCCTTACAGGTCTGTTGCAAACCGCACCTCGACCAGTCCAAGGACTAATGTCAGATAGCTTTTGCTTAATTCATTGACTCCAGAATGAAAGACTGAGTCTCATTAATGAGGCAGACTCACTGTGCCAAAAGCAATGTAGTCTTGTACATCTAAAAATGTACACAACTGGATTTTCCAAGTTGTATATTAACTATCATAGAATCACAGTCATGTAGTCAGTACAGAAGAAGCCCTGTGACCCATCAAGCCAGCAATGACAAAAGCTGCTCTAAAACAACACTGGTCCCATTTTACAGCACTTGGCCCATAGCCTTGAATGTTATGACTGTTATGAATGTTAATTTTTAAAGGTTGTGAGGTTTCCCACTTCAACTACCCTGTCAGGCCTCAACACTGTCTGGTGAAAAAAATGTTTTCCTCAAATTCTCTCTAAACCCCCTCCTTTCACCTTATGTCTCCTTGCTATTGACCCTTCAACTAAGGGGAACAATTGCTTTCTATCCATCCTGTCCCCGCCCTTCACACCTCCATCATGTCCCCTTTAGCTGCCTCTGCTCTAAAGAAAACAAGAGTTTATCCAGCCTTTCTTTATCGGTAAACTGCTCCATTCCCGGCAACATCCTGGAGAATCTCCTCTGCCCCCCCTCCAGTGTAATCCCATCCTGCCTATAGTGTGGGGACTAGAAATGCCCACAGTACTCCAGCTGTGGCCTCACTATAGTCCTGTACATCTCCAGAATCACCTCCTTGCTCTTCCACTCTATGTCACAACTGATAACGTAGTGTCCCAATGCCGCCTTAACCAGCCTATTAACCTGCTGTACGTCGTACAGGGATCTGAGGACAAGCTCCCCAAGAAGACTCCAGCTGTTACCCTTAGTTGAAGAGTGAATAACATGGGGGTGGGAGGTGGCACAGAGGGGCTACTTGTGGCACACTGATATGTTCCTCCCTCTGAAACAGGAGGCCTAGGTTCATGTCCCACCTGTTTCAGGGGTGTAACATAACATCTCTGAACAGGTTGATAAAAAGTATCTAACAAGGGAGATATAATTTTAAGGTGGAGGAAAGGAGGTTTAGAGGGAATTTGAGGAAAGGATGACCACAACATCCTAGAGTTACAAATTCAGATCCCTGTCTCCCTCTGAGATTCCCAGCATCCCTCTGAGATTCCCAGTGACCCTCTGAGATTCCCAGTGTCCCTCTGAGATTCCCAGTGACCCTCTGAGATTCCCCGTGACCCTCTGAGATTCCCAGTGACCCTCTGAGATTCCCAGTGTCCCTCTGAGATTAGCATTGATCCCTGTGGGACACCCACTGCACACCGAGCTCCAGTCACACAAACAGCTGTCTATCACCACCCTCTGTCTCCTGTCAGTAAGTGAATTTTGGATCCACAGCTGTCTATCACCACCCTCTGTCTCCTGTCAGTAAGTGAATTTTGAATCCATCTTGCCAAGTTATCCTGGATCCCATTAGATTTTATGTTCTGTATTAGTTTCCCATGTGGCACCTTGGCAAAGGCCGCGCTGAAATCATATAAACTATATTATGTTAACTACATAGAACTCATAAGCCGGCAGATTTTGGAAAAATGCAGATGTAGCAGGGTTGTTATGGGTGACTTCAACATTCCCAATATTGACTAGAACCTCCCTAGTGCAGACGGTTTAGATGGAGCCATTTTTGTCAGGTGTGTTCAGGAGGGTTTCCTGACTCAGTATGTAGACAGGCCGACAAGGGGAGAGGCCATTTTAGATTTGGTGCTTGGCAATGAACCAGGACAGATGTCAGATCTCGCGGTGGGAGAACACTTTGGTGATAGTGACCATAACTGCCTCACATTTAGCACAGCCATGGAGAGGGAAAGGAGCAGTGACCGAGGGAAGATATTTGATTGGGGAAAAGGAAATTATGATGCTATCAGACAGGAGTTTGGAAAGACAGATTGGGAGCAATTGTTCCACAGAAAGGGCACAGCAGACATGTGGAGACTGTTTAAGGAGCACTTGTTGTGAGTGATGCATACATTTGTTCCTCTGAGACAGGCAAGAAGGGGTAAGATTAAGGAACCTTGGATGACAAGATCAGAAGAGCTTCTCATCAAAAGGAAGAAGGCAGCTTATGTAAGATGGAGGGAGCAAGGATCTAGCACAGCTTTAGAGGATTACAAGCTTACTAGAAAGGAGCTCAGAAATAGACTGAGGAGAGCCAGGAGGGGACACGTAAAAGGCTTGGCAGGAAGGATTAGGGAGAACCCAAAGGCATTTTACTCATACGTGAGGAATAAGAGAATGATCAGGAATAAAATAGGGCCGGTCAGTGATAGCGTAGGGAACTTGTGTGTGGAGACTGAGCAGATAGGGGAAGCCCTAAATGAGTTTTTTGCTTCGATTTTCACCAAGGAAATGGACCTTGTTGTGAATGAGAACTTTGAGGAGCTGGGATACAGTCTTGAACAGATCAATATTGGTGAAGTTCATGTGCTGGAAATTTTAGCAATCATTAAGATTGATAAGTCCCCAGGACCAGACCAGATTTATCCTAGGTTGCTCCGGGAAGCGAGAAAGGAGGTTCCTAAGCCACTGTCAAGGATCTTTACCTTCTCACTCTCCACAGGAATCATAAAGGAGAATTGGAAGGAGGTGAATGTTGTTCCTCGACTCAAGAAGGGTAATAGGGAAATCCCTGGTAATTACAGACCAGTCAGTCTTACGTCTGTGGTCAGCAAAGTTTTGGAAAGAATTCTGAGGGATAGGATTTATGACTATTTGGAAAAGCAGAGCGTGATTAAAGGCAGTCAGCAGCTGATGCCTCACAAATCCTATTCAGTTTTTTGAGGAGGTGACGAGACAGGTAGATGAAGGTTGAGCAGTGGATATGGTGTATATGGATTTCAGCAAGGCATTTGATAAGGTTCCCCATGGTAGGCTCATTCATAAAGTCAGGCGGTATGGGATACAGGGAGATTTGGCTGTCTGGATTCAGAATTGGTTGGCTGACAGAAGGCAGAGAGTGGTTGTAGATGGAAAGTATTCTGCCTGGAGGCCAGTGGTGAGTGATGATCTGCAAGGTTCTGTTCTTGGGCCTCTGCTCTTTGTAGTTTTTATAAATTACTTGGATGAGGAGGTTGAAGAGTTGGTTAATAAATTTGCCAATGACACAAAGGATGAAGGAGCTGTTGATAGTATCGAGGGCTGTTACAGGCTGCAGCGCAACATTGACAGGATGCAGAGCTGGACTGAGAAATGGCAGATGGAGTTCAACCTGGATAAATGCGAAGTGATGCATTTTGGAAAGTTGAACTTGAATGCTGAATATTGGATTAAAAGCAGGATTCTTGGCAGTGTGAAGGAACAGTATATCTTGGTGTTCAAGTGCATAAATCCCTCAAAGTTGCCACCCAGTGTATGGGATTGTGAAGAAAGCATATGGTGTTTTGGCATTCATTAACAGGGGGATCGAGTTTAAGAGCTGCGAGATTTTGCTACAGCTCTACAAGTCCCTGGTGAGACCACACTTGGAATATTGTGTCCAGTTCTGGTCGCCCTATTATAGGAAAGATACGGAGGCTTTGGAGAGGCTGCAAAGAAGGTTTACCAGGACGCTGCCTGGAATGGAGGGCTTGTCTTACAAAGAGAGGTTGACTAAGCTCAGACTTTTCTCTCTAGAGAGAAGGAGGAGGAAGAGAGGTGACCTGATCGAGGTAACGAGAGGCATGGATAGAGTTGATAGCCAGAGACCTTTCCCCTGGGCAGGACTGACTGGCACAAGGGGTCATAGTTTTAAGGTGTCGGGGGAGGTATAGAGGAGTCGTCAGAGGTAGGTTCTTTACACAGAGAGTTGTGAATGCATGGAATGCATTGCCAGTGGTGGTGGTGGAAGCAGAATCATTAGGGACATTTAAGCAACTGTTGGACGTGCACATGGACAGCAGTGAATTGAGGGGTGCTTAGGTTATGTTATGTTATTTTAGATTTGGATTAATCCTCGGCACAATATCGTGGGCTGAAGGGCCTGGCCTGTTCTGTGCTGTACGTTTCTATGTGCTATGTTCTACATGAACTTTTTAATTTATTTCTTTATTTTTCTACTTTATAAGGACTGTAATATTGAAATTTTAACTTTATTTCTTTTTTTTCTATTTTGCACCTAGGTACCTTTGTACTTACAATGGCATCAGAAATGGTGACATTGTGTACTCTGCACTGTACTCCTACATCCCTGAACTTGAATACACAGGACAATAAAATCTAATTCTAATTCTACTCTCATATGTACACCTGGACACCTCCTCAAAAATTCAATCAAAACAAATTCTGGTTCTGTCAAAACCACGCTGACTATCCCTGATCAAACCTTGTCTCTCCAAGTGGAGTTCAATTCTCTCCTTCACTATTTTCTCCAATAGTTTCCCTACCACCGATGTGAGACTCACTGGTCTGTAATTCCCTGGTTTATCTCTACCACCCTTCTTGAAATGTCCTCCAATCCTCTAGCACCTTCCCTGTGACTAGAGAGGAACTAATGAGCTTATAAAGTAGTCAGGGCCATAAGAAACTAAGGAGAGTTTTGGACATAGCCCAGTTAACCTTGCAAGCCAACCTTCCATACACTGACTCCATCTATACTTCCTGCTGCCTCCAAAAGGCAGCCAACACATTCAAAGGGTTGTTTGTGTGTGGAATGAACTGCCAGAGGAAGTGGTAGTTGCAGGTACAATACAACATTTAAAAGACATTTGGGCAGGTACATGAATGGGAAAGGTTTGGAGGAATATGGACCAAATGCAGACAGATGGGACTAGTTTAGTTTGGGAAACTTGGTGGGTGTGGATGAGTTGGGCCAAATGGTCTGTTTCCATGACTCCATCTGGGGAGTCACAGAAGGTCAATCGCAAAGCTGCACAGAGACCACTCAGCAGGTTCACTCACTCAACTTTCCAAGTTGATCGGGGGTGGAGGTGGGGAACTGTGTGTATCGGCCACAATCAATCCTGGGAGGGTGTCTGCTCACTGAAAGTCAAGTGTGTTTGTCAGGGCCCATCAGGCAGCGAAGTCAGAGAAGTCAGTTGTGGGTATTGAAGGGAATGCGCTGGGATGCAGAGGGCACAGTAATGGGGAATAGGGAATGGGGACAGTAGAGCATTGGAGAACATTGGTTCCTGTAGCAGGAGAGGGATGGTATTATCAACGGTCACCACAACTGCATCTTCAGTATAAGGAGAGGTCAGCACAATGGGCAGCCTGGGGCTAAGCTGTAGGGCTCAGGGGGTCATTGTCGGGGGATGATGAAAGAGTTGGATGGGAACATGTGGAAGCTCAGAACTAATGAGAGTGCAAGGAAGAAAGGAAAATGAGGGTTTTGGGGTGTGGCCTTGGTTATCAGACTGACCCTGTGACTCTAGGTGAAAGTGAGGACTGCAGATGCTGTAGATTAGAGTTGAGAGTGTGGTGCTGGAAAAGCACAACAGGTCAGGCAGCATCCGAGAAGCAGGAGAATCGCTGTTTCAGGCAAAAGCCTTTCATCTGGAATGAGGCTGGAAGTCTCACTGACCAGTGCGGCCACTGTTGACATCCATCATTATCCAAACTATATGTGCACAACAGAAATGACTAATATAACACTCCTGTTTAGGAATAGAGAAAGGCAGAAGACAGGAAGCTATAGGGGTAGTTTCTTTACTCAGAGAGTAGTAGGGGCGTGGAATGGCTTGCCTGCAACAGTAGTAGACTTACCGACATTAAGGGCATTTAAATGGGCATTGGACATACGTATAGATAATAATGGAACGGTGTAGGTTAGATGGGCATTAGATTAAGACCATAAAACTACAAGACATAGTAGGAGTGGAAATAAGGCCATTCGGCCTAGTGAGTCCACCTCCTCATCTCAGTTCTAAAGGGTCATCCCTTCACGTTGAGGCTGCGCCCTCAGATCCTAGTCTCTCCAACTGGTAGAAACATCTTCTCCACAACCACTGTAACCAGGCCTCTCAGTATTCTGTCAGTTTCAATGACATCCACCTCATCCTTCTAAACTCCACTGAGTACAGACCCAGAGTCCTCAACCATTCCTATATAATCCTATATCTTGGGGTTTTATGGCCAATGGCTGTTACCAACCTGGAATGGGCAGAGTCTGTGTTCATTTTCTGACTGAGCATGTGGGCTCCAATTGTAAGTGATGTGAGACTCTTCAAGGACCAGTTGCACAAATCACTTACACAGTTCAGCCTGAAGGCATTGTTATCACAGAGTGCTATATGTGGACCGCATGCAGTAACTAACTGTGCGATATCAATCTTGATCACAAGAACACCTGACCATACCAATGGTCATGACAGATTGCTCAGAGCCATCTCTGTGATCACGGATGACCTTTCACCTGTCACAATCTGGGCTGCACAGGAACTAGGAGCTCAATCCCCCTCACATTGAACTGTAAGCATTGCTGACATGTTCTCATTTGTACATTGTCTCGGTGATGCTGGGGGAATGGGAACAAGGTTTCCTTAAACCTTCCCACCCCCCCACTTCCAGTCTCCCAATGTATTTAAGAACATGTGCTGCATGCATTGCAATAGCTACCCTATGTCTAAGGTACATGTTGAGGTATTATGTGTTGTCTTTTCCAGTGTGCTCCATGTCCCACTGCCTGGAGGACTGCACTAAATGTCACTTTTGAGTGATGTCAATGCTGGTTAATCATTGCACTAACAACCTGCTCTGTTTCTGATATTCCCTGTGGACAGTCATTAGAATTGTGCCTGATGGTTCCACTGTCGCTGCGATGTTACACAGGTACAGAGAAATGGAAGAGAAACAAATGTGCCAGTAAGCCCATGTGCAGCAGCAACCTCCAGCAGGTAGGACAGCCTCAACATGGAGGGGTCACAGCTGAAGGTCCCCTCAGGAGTTAAGGAGGACCAGTGTCTATGGTCCTTGATGCCATTTCCTCCAGATGAGCAAGATGCAGTGTCGGTGCAGACTGAGAATGCCTGGGACGTTGTCACTGAATGATCATAGAATCCCTACAATGTGAAAGCAGGTCATTCAGTCCATCGGGTTCATACCATCCCTGTGAAAAGATCCCACACAAACCCCCTACCCTAACCCTGTAACCCTGCATTTCCCATGGCTAACCGGCACATCCCTGGACACTATGGACAATTTCCTATGGCCAATCCATCTAACCTACTCACCTTGGACTGTGGGAGGAAACCCATGCAGACCTAGGGAGAATGTGCAAACTCCACACAGATGGTCTGCCTGAGAGTGGAATCCAACCTGGGTCCCTGGTGCTGTGAAACAGCGGTGCTAACCACTGAGCCACCGGACCACCCTTGTTCTCTGTTCTTTTTTTCGCTCCTTCAGTTTTTATTTACAATCTTAGTCATCTACCTTTTTATCAAATGTAAGTGATGGGGAGGTGATGGCCTAGTGGTATTATCGCTAGACTATTAATCCAGAAACTCAGGGAATGTCCTGGGGACCTGGGTTGGAATCCTGTCACGGCAGATGGTGGAATTTGAATTCAATAAAAATAAACCTGGAATTAAGAATCCACCTTGAAACCATTGCCGATTATCTAAAAAACCCATCTGGTTCATTAATGTCCTTTAGGAAAGGAAGCTACCATCCTTACCTGGTCTGCCCTACATGTGACTCCAGACCCCCAGCAATGTGGTTGACTCTCAGTTGCCCTCTGAAATGGCCTAGCAATAGCCAGTTGTACCAATTGCTACAAATTCTCAAAAAAAATGAAACCCAAAGCACATGGACTGCAGC
Source organism: Chiloscyllium plagiosum (assembly GCF_004010195.1). Taxonomy (NCBI): domain Eukaryota; kingdom Metazoa; phylum Chordata; class Chondrichthyes; order Orectolobiformes; family Hemiscylliidae; genus Chiloscyllium; species Chiloscyllium plagiosum. The sequence continues at coordinate 87,783,501 of NC_057721.1, read as the reverse complement.
GGTTCAAGAAGGCAGCTCACTCCCACCTTCTCAAGGGCAATTAGGGATGGGCAGTAAATGCTGGCCCAGCCAGCCATGCCCCCGTCCCAGAAAATGAATAAAAAACACCTTCATGTTACTTATCCAATCTACATTCGGACCATGTTGAGTATTATTTGCTCACTTCTTCCATACTGCTTCAAAACCTGTTGGTTCTTATTCATCTTTTAGGAGTACTTTGCTGGATCATATTTATTCCAACATCCTCCAAATTCTTCAACAAAGGCCTTCACAATATCATTGTTTTTAATGATGATTACATTTTCTTTATTTCTAAAAAATGCCTTCCAAAGATCCAGTTACAAGAATCGATCCATCAATTACAGCAAATTTGTGGTGTACATAGTTTGCATCCTGATCATGTCAGACTTGTATACCAGCTCTCCTGAAGGTGCTGACCTGTCAGCGAGCTAGCGTCATGTAGTTTGAGTCAGTGATAGCCCATACCCGCACCCCGTGGCTGTGCACTGCCAACATTGAGCTGCTGGAGATGGTCAACATGCAGACATTGAGTGAGTGGTGAGCACAGAACACCGGCCGGTTCAGTGTACTCTCCCAATGCGATAGGCACCATTACAACGGCCAGGTCTCCAACACAGCAGTGGATGCACGCACATCACTGGTAATCTGGGCACTACTCATGACATCTCAGATAGCCTCGCCAGCCTGATACAACCATTAACCCACCAGTCTGCAGCACACACAACCTCTGCACCTGGCACCCAGTTAATGCCAACTGCTGGCGTGGGTGGGTGCTGTGATCTGATGGTGTGACTGGCCATCCTTATCCCAGTTTTGAAACGATGGGCTGCTTGCAAGGAGCACCAGTATGACACTCTCAATCCTCCACTCCCCAATATGTCAATGCTGTTACTGAAGGAGTTTGTGCCAGATCACATCCCCTCATCTCATTTCCCAGTGATGAGTCTCAGGCACTGGACCTGGCCAAGGTAGCTGGCTTTTCCCCTAGGCACTGGGTGTGACAGACAGTGCTCACCAGGTCATACAGCATGGAAACAGACCCTTCAGCCCAACCAGTCCATGCTGAACATAATCCCAAACTAATGTTATACTGAGGGCACAATATCATAAGGTGACTGACTTCTTCAACAGAAAGGGATTCTTCAACAGAAAGCTGGTTCAGTGTGCTACGTGCTTGATGTGGGAGGTCAACAACTCTGGTGTGTTTGGCTCGTATAAGTGTGGAAAGTGTGTGCACGTTCAGCTACTGACAGAGCATATTGCAGCACTGATGAAAGAACTCGAGGACCTTAGGCTCATCCGAGAGAACGAGATCTTTCTGGACAAGACCTTCAGCGAGGTTATTACACCAATCGTACCAGAAGAGAGCAGACGATGAGGAAGGCAGAGAGGAGACAGGTGCAAGAGACCCCGGGGGAAGTACCTGTCAGGAACAAGTTGAATCTTTTGGAAACAGTTGAGACAGATGACACTGCCAGTCCGCGAGGCGGCCAGGTCTGTCAATCAAAAGTTGACGTGGAGACAGAGCGGAAGAGTAGGACATCGCACAGAGCCATGGTAATAGGGGACTCCATAGTGAGAGGAACTGACCGGGGTTTTTGTGGCAGCAGACAGGACTAAAGGATGGTGTGTTGCCTTCCTGGTGCCAGGGTTAAAGACATCACAGACAGAGTGCAAGAAATCCTCAAGGACGAAGGTGAAGAGCCAGAGGTGGTGGTACATGTCGGCACAAATGATGTCGGGAAGAAGAGGAGGAACATACTATAGTGGGACTTCGAAGAACTAGGAAGGAGGCTGAAAAGCAGGACGTCCAAGGTGATTATCTCCAGTTTGCTTCCTGTTCCTCGGGCTGGTGAGGCCAGAAACAGGGAGATAATGGACTTGAACGTGTGGCTGGG
>NC_057721.1:87770444-87778351 GCF_004010195.1 Chiloscyllium plagiosum | reverse complement strand
GGATTGGACATTCTGGAGGCAGGAAACATGTTTCCGCTGATGGGTGAGTACCGAACCTGAGGACACAGCTTAAAAATACGGGGTAGGCCATTTAGGACAGAGATGAGGAGAAACTTGTTCACCCAGAGAGTGGTGGCTGTGTGGAATGCTCTGCCCCAGAGGGCAGTGGAGGCCCAGTCTCTGGATTCATTTAAGAAAGAGTTGGATAGAACTCTCAAAGATAGTGGAATCAAGGGTTATGGAGATAAGGCAGGAACAGGATACTGATTAGGAATGATCAGCCATGATTATATTGAATGGTGGTGCAGGCTCAAAGGGCTGAATGCCCTACTCCTGCACCTATTGTCTATTGGATCTGCATGGGTTTCCTCCCCCAGTTCAAAGGTTAGGGTGGATTGGTCATGGGAAAGTGTCCTGTTGTGTCCAGAGATGTATGGGCTAGGTGGGTTAGCCATTGCAAATGCAGAGTTACGGGGATAGGGTGGATCTGGGTAGGATGCTCTTCAGAGGGTCAGGGTGGATTTGATGGGCCAAATGGCCTGTTCTCACACTGTAGGGATTCTATGTCATGTTTAACTGATGTGTGATCAGTGGCACCAGATCTTCAGCATCTGCTGCAGGCATCCTGGGAGATGCAATGATGCCCATATCCTTGAGAATCCTCATGTTCCAGCTTGGTTTATAGGTCTGGAGGCCACACAAGGATGGTCACTGAGAGACAAGCACTGGCTTCTGCAACCGTGAAGCCGGCTGTTGGGACAATGCTGCCTGGCCTTGTGGTGGAGAATCCCATGCTTCCCCCAGGGGTGGGGTTTCAATGCTTGAATCTGTCAGGGTTGGGGGAGGAGCGTCCGGCACAGCTCAGACACAGCCAGCTACATAATCCGACCATGCTGTGCTCTATGCACATCCACCTGGGAAACCTTCACTCCATTCTGTCCGTGGTCAGAATCACCTTCCTCAGCTGGTACAAGACAACAGCAGGATACTTACTTCATGAGGTGAGTGAGAGATAGTTGTGTGAGAACGCACTCTAGTTCACAGACAGAATACTCCCAGACTTGCTAAGTTTTCCCAGCAACTTTGTTTCTGATTTCCAACCTCCAGTCTCATTCTTTCTGTATCCTGTCTGTCTGTCTCTCTCTCCGTCTGTTCTCTCTCTATGTCTCTGTCTCTATCTCTCTCTCTGTGTCTATCCGGTCTGGTCTCTCTGTCTCTCTCTCTCTTTCTCTCTGTCCGGTCTGGTCTCTCTCTGTCTGTCTGTTTGAAGAGGGCGCTTTGAGCCGGGATTGAGCTGAATGAACCAAGCCGCCCAGAACGTCACTGAGCCTGCTTATAAAACCCAGCAGGGGGAGAGGAGAGAGGGACAGTGGAGCCGGACTGGAGGCAGACAGTGTGTGTATGTGTGAGAGGGGGAGAGGAACAGGCTGCCTGCTGATCTCACTGGGGAAGGGGTGTATAAATATCCAGAAGGTTTTCAGATCCACCTTCCCCAAAACAGAGAAAGGGAGAGACAGAGGCAGAGAGGAGCAAGGAGCGGAACCACACTCGGAGAGCGCGGAACGGCTGGGAAGTTTGGAAGCTGAGTTTGGAACGATATTGTGGGGAAGCGAGTGAGCAGCAGAAAGTGTTCCCGGAGCAGATCCAGAGAGTGCCCCCGGGGCTGGAGAGTGTGTTCCCGGAGCAGACCCAGAGAGTGCCCCCGGGACTGGAGAGTGTGTTCCCGGAGAGTGCCCCCGGGGCTGGAGAGTGTGTTCCCGGAGCAGATCCAGAGAGTGCCCCCGGGACTGGAGAGTGTGTTCCCGGAGAGTGCCCCCGGGGCTGGAGAGTGTGTTCCCGGAGCAGATCCAGAGAGTGCCCCTGGGGCTGGAGAGTGTGTTCCCGGAGAGCGCCCCCGGAGCTGGAGAGTGTGTTCCCGGAGCAGATCCAGAGTGCCCCTGGGGCTGGAGAGTGTGTTCCCGGAGAGTGCCCCCGGAGCTGGAGAGTGTTCCCGGAGCAGATCCAGAGTGCCCCTGGGGCTGGAGCAGCAGCATGTGTGTCCAGCGGTTGGTGCTGCTCCTGAGCGCCGTGGACCTGGCGGTAGTGACCGGGGCACTGTCCACCTGTACCACGTTGGACACCGAGCACATCAAGAGGAAGCGGGTGGAAGCGATCAGGGGCCAGATCCTCAGTAAACTGAGACTGACCAGTCCCCCGGAGGATCCGAGTCCGGCAGAGGTACCAGCCCAGGTTCTGGCAATGTACAACAGCACCCGGGAGTTACTGCAGGAGCTGGCCAGAGACCGGCAGCAAGGCTGTGTCACACACAACACCGACTTCGAGTACTATGCAAAGGAGCTCTACAAGTTTGATATGATCCAGGGGCCTGCCGTGGACAGTAAGTGTGGGGAAAACGCCCCAAAGTCCCTCTCCCCACCAGTGGGTACAGACCCTAACCCAAACTGGGACACACTCAGTTCATCATGGTCCAAAGTGTCAGGGGGCTGCAGGGAATGTCACACAGGACCTACCCCCTGCATCCAACAGCACCGTTGGGTGCCACTTGAGTGGGCGGGGGAGGGGGTGTTACTGCTCACTTGGCAACTGTGAGGTTCTTTCTGCATCCCTCCCCCCCCCCCCACACACACACACACACAATCACCAGCCCCTCACCCAGCTCTCTTCATACTCCCTCACCCTCTCCTTCCCCTCCCCTCTCTGCCTTGGTCACCCTGTCCCCACCCACTCAGATAGTTGGTCAGTCTTGCTGGGCAGTAGCTGGGCGTTATGGTGGCCAGGCACTCCCAGCATTCCTAGTGCCAGGGAAAGGCCTCTATCAAAACTGCAAGCCTCATGATGAGAGAAGAGAACTGGAGAAACCCTGATCCAATAGGCTGCTAACAACAAAATCACATCTAAGGCCCATGCTGAAAATCATCACATTAACCAAGCCAATGCGATGACTCCACAGGAAAATCATGCATTTCTAGAGCACCTTTTTCCACCTCCGGATATCTCAAAAGTCTTTGCAATCAATGAGGTGCCCTTGGCACCTTGTCATTATTGGTGTGTAGAAGAAGCAGAAGCAGAAATGTGCACAGCAAGCTCCCACATTCCAAACTGAGAATGACAGGGTATTTCAGCAGAGTCAAAAACTCATCCTGACCATAGTTACCATAGTAAGATCTAGCTATACTGACATAGGTCCTTGGGAATTATTTAATATATAAATTTATTGCAATCACTAGAGGTCAACCAACATTAACTTCCAGCTCTGCCTGGAAATAGTGTCATAGAGATGTACAGCATGGAAACAGACCCTTCGATCCAACTCGCCCATGCTGACCAGATATTCCAAAACAATCTAGTCCCACCTGCCAGCACCTGGCCCATATTCCTTAAAACCCTTCCTATTCATATACCCATCCAGATGGCTTTTAAATGTTGCAATTGTACCAGCCTCTACCACTCCTCTAATAGGCGATTCCATACATGTCCCTTTTAAAAGTGTTGTTGTTTTGACTTTTTTTCTCCAAAGTTCTGCTGTTCCAAAACAATGCAACAGTATATAAAATAGTGACTGCTGCTCCTGGAATTCAAGGAAATCACCTCCAACACCTAAAATACCTCAAAAAAGGAACAGCTGTTACAGCCAGAATTTTTTCTCATCTTCCATCTTGGGTTACCCAGAATCCTTCTGTGTCATTAATGAAAATATCCAATTTCACACTGAATAGGAGAGTATCACCCATAATCCTCCACCACATACTCCCAGGACAGGAACAACATGGAGTCAGATGCAGAGTAAAGCTCCCTATACACTACCCCATCAAACACTCCCAGGACAGGGACAACACAGGGGTTAGTCACAGAGTAAAGCCCCTCTCCACTGTCCCCATCAAATACTCCTGGGACAAGGGACAGCACATGGTTAGATACAGAGTAAAGCTCCCTCCACACTGTCCCCATCAAACACTCCCAGGACAGGGACAGCATGCAGTTAGATCCAGAGTAAGGCTCTCTCTACATTGCCACCATCAAACAGTTTCAGGTCAAGTGTAGCATTGAGTTAAATCTAAGGGACAATGATAAAATATGTGTTTCTCAGTGAGGATCCTGTATTTGGCCTGGGTAGATTTCTCAGGATTTGTGCCTGATGATTTGCTGGTAAATTATAATGTTTTATTAATTTAGTGCAGTGTGTACTCCAGGTGTGAGCTCCTCATAAGAAGGTTCTCAGCCTGAGCTCCTCGTACCCCTTGAGAGATTGTGCGCTAACCCCAAGTCCAGTTTATACAGACTGAGTGCGACCCTTCCTGTCACTGTCCCCTCTGTGGCAACTTTAATGCTCAGGCCCCAGCAGAGGAGCCCAGCAGCCAGCAGAGGGAGCAGACTGCCATCAAACAGCTGTGTGTGCCTGGACCATGCTGCTGCTTCATCCTGTTTACAAACAAGCTGTAGCCTTTCTCCCTGCCAAGCTCCAGATAATCAAGGCACCAAGTGCCTCACAGAAAACTCTGGCTCTGAGAACCTGCATGCAGGAATGTGTTGACACTTGCATAACTCTCCACACAAGGTCCTTCCCCGACTGGGGAGCTCCCTATATAGCACCATGAAACATCCAAAGGCAATGACACAGTGAACAGCAGCCTGTCCAATTGAAAACTGAATGCACTCCTGCTGAATCCTTGAGCAATATTTCTCACAGGTTGCCTATTTTGCTTCCTCGCTGACTCCTGACCCAGATCTGCTCCTTGTCTGGGCAGACAGAGTGGCAGAGTTATCAATGCCAGTCATATCCTGAGCGCAAACACACAACTGATTTTGGCTGTTTGCAGGGGTTTTCTGGTTGGTGCTGAATTAGGGGCAGTTTCAATGTTTAGGCTTGAGAGTGGCAGGAATTCTCTGTGTAATAACCTGGGCTATTAACAGTGACAGGAGGGGTGAGAAGGATCATGTTAAGCTTAGTGCAATAGTATTGTCACTTCCCTTAGAGAATGCTGGATCTTCACTGGATTGAGGGAGAGGGGCTGTACTTCTGATAAAGAGTCAGTGATTACTGAAACACTGAGTAAGGCTCCTGACCCTGGTCAATGCGACACTCCATCACTGCACTGAGTTAGGCATGATCATTGGGAGCAGTTCGACTGTCATCATTGCCCTGTCACTGTGCCAGAATTCTTCAACAGGAGGTTGTTTATGGTGTGGACTGAAGGAAATTCAGAAAGTGCTGACAGAAAGCAGTCAGTTTTTGTAACCCGAGTTCAGCTAGTGTACATTCTCTTTGTTAATACTAGTCAGTCTCCTTCCTGAGCAATGCAATCAGCATAGACTGATTGATCCTTGGGTGAACTGAGTTTAGAGGATGCAAGATCAGAGATCCATTTCAGAAAATGCCCTTAACGCAACTATCATGCTCGATGAATGACCTTCCCTCCATTATAAGATCAGAAGTGGGGATGTTTGCTGATGGTTGCACAATGTTCAGCACCAATCATGACTCCTCTGATACTGAAATAGTCCGTGTTCAAATGCAGCAAGATCTGGACAATATCCAAACTTGGGCTGACAAGTGGCAAGTAACATTTGTGCCACACAAATGCCAGGCAATGACCATCTTCAACAAGGAAGAATCTAATCGTTACACCTCGACATCATTAAATCCCCAACTATCAACATTCTGGGGTTGCCATTGACCAGAAAATGAACTGATCTAAGCATACAAATACAGTGGCTACAAAAGCAGGTTAGAAGCTAGGAATACTGCAGTGAGTAACCTGACTCCCCAAAGCCTGTCCATCAACCACAGGGCACATGTCAGGAGTATGACCCAGTACTCCCCAATTGCCTGATTAAGTGCAGCTCCAACAATATTCAAGAAGCTTGACACCATCCAGGACAAAGCAGCTGCTTGATTAGCATCACATTCACAAACACCCATTCCCTCCACCACTGACGCTCAGTAGCAGCAGTATGTACTATCCACAAGATGCACTGCAGAAATTCACCAAAGACCCTCAGACAGCACCTTCCAAACCAACAACCAATTCCATTTAGAAGGACAAAGGCAGCAGATACATGGGAACACTACCCCCTGCAAGTTCCCCACCAAGCCATTCACCATTCTAACTTGGAAATATATTGCCGTTCCTTCAGTGTCACTGGATCAGAATCCTAGAATTCCCCCCTTCAGGGCATTGTGACTTTACCTACAGCACATGGACTGCAGCGGTTCAAGAAGGCAGCTCACCTCCACCTTCTCAAGGGGCAACTAGGGACAGGCAATAAATGATGGCCCAGCCAGTGACTGGTACAACCCATGGAGTGAAGTAAAAATATTACTTATGTGCTCTGTGTGGGTGAAAATCACAGCTCTGTCTAGTTAATATAACAGGTTACTTAGTTTATTTATATAATGGTTAAAAAGTAAACCCTGACCCTAAACCTTAACCCTAAATTGACCCTAATTCTAACCCGACGATGATAATTTCATCCTTTGGAAATTTTGACCAAATCCCATGACCCCTTAACACCAGCCGATATCACCCTGGATCATGTAATTGCTCCTTTGAATTTGACTCTTGAATGCCAGATATTATTCTATTGTATCTAGTCTGCACTGCTATCAAGGTCAGTTACCTTGGCAGTTTGGCTAAGTTGGGACTGTTTTCCTTGGGGAGTAGATTGAGGGAAGATTTGTTCAAGGTATTTCAGATGCTGAAAGGTCTCCCTCAGATAGAGAGGGAGAAACTGCTTCCATTGGTGCAAGGATTTCAAGCCGAGGACCCAATCTCTGGTAGTTTGTAAAAGAAGCAGGAGGGGAGACGAGAAGAAGGCAGTGCGTGGATCAGGTCTGGAATGTGTTGGCTGAGAACGTGGTGGATGCAGGCTTGGATTCCGAAGAGAATTGGATGATCGTCTGAACAGGAAAAAAATTGCTATAACACCAAAAGACATAGCAGCAGAATGAGGCAATTCGGCCCATCAAGTCTGCTTTTTTGAACTCACCCGAGTGACATGGACATCACTAGCTGAGCCAGCATTTATTGCCATCACTAATTGCCCTTGAGAAGGTGGGGGTGAGCTGCCTTCCTGAACCATATGCTGTAGGTAGAGTCACAATTTCCTTAGGGAGGGAATTCCAGGATTTTGGCCCTGCGACAGTGAAGGAACAGTGATATATTTCTAAGTCAGGATGGTAAGTGGCTCGGAGGGGAACCTGCAGGGGGTAGTGTTCCTATGTATCTACCTCCCCTGTCCTTCTAGATGGAAGTGGGCGTGGGTTTGGAAGGTGCTGTCTGAGGAACTTTGGTGAATTTCTGCAGCGCATCTTGTAGATAGTACACACTGCTGCTACTGAGCGTCAGTGGTGGAGGGAGTGGGTGTTTGTGGATGTGGTGCCAATCAAGCGGCTGCTTTGTCCTGGATGGTGTCAAGCTCCTTGAGTGTTGTTGGCGCTGCCACTATCCAGGCAAGTGGAGAGTATTCCCTCACACTCCTGACTTGAGCCTCGTAGATTTGGGGAGTCAACAAGTGAGTTACTCACTGCAGTATTCCTAGCCTCTGACTAGCTCTTGTAGCCACTTTTAAAAGGAACTTGATAAGTTTCTGCTCAATTATAACCCGCCAGGTTGTTGTTAATGGGGAATCCAATGATAGTATCACCATTGAATATCAAGGGACAGTGGTTAGATTGTCTCTTATTGGGGATGGTCATTGTCTGGCATTTGTGTGGTGTGAATTTAACTTGCCACTTGTTGGCCCAAGCCTGGATATTGTCCAGATCTTGTTGCATTTGAACATGAACTGCATCACTATCTGAGGAGTCGTGAATGGTGCTGAATATTATGCAATCATAAGCGAACATCCCCACTTCTGACCTTATGATGGAGGGAAGGTCATTGATGAAGCAGCTGAAGATGGTTGGG
>NC_057721.1:87761841-87765366 GCF_004010195.1 Chiloscyllium plagiosum | reverse complement strand
TATTCCTGATGAAGGGCTTTTGCCCGAAACGTCGATTTCACCTGCTCCTCGGATGCTGCCTGACCTGCTGTGCTTTTCCAGCACCACACTAATCTAAACTCTGGTTTCCAGCATCTGCAGTCCTCACTTTTACCTGTTTAAGGATATCAGCCTGTTCACACTGTCCTCACAAAAGTCAAGGTCCCTCTCAGTAGTGAATACTGAAACAAAATATTAATTAAGGACCTCTCCTCCCTCCTTTGACTCTAGGCACAAGTTTCCTCCACTATCCCTGATCGGCCCTACCCTCACTCTAGCCATCTTCTTGTTCCTCACATAACTGTAGAACGCCATAGGGTATTCCTTAATTCTATCCACTAAAGCATTTTCATGCCCCCTTCTCACTCTCTGAAGTCCATTCTTCAGTTCCTTCCTGGCTACTTGAAACCCTCTAAAGCCCTGTCCGATCCTTGCTTCCTCAACCTTAAGTAAGCTTTCTTCTTCCTCTTGACTGGATGTTCTACATCCCTTTCTTGTTACCCAAGGTTCCTTCACCCTACCACCCCTTCCATGCCTCAGTGGGACAAACCTATCCAGCACTTGCAACAAGTGCTCCCTGGATAACCTCCACATTTCTATCGTGCATTTTCCTGAGAACATCTGTTCCCAATTTAGGCATCCCAGTTCCTGCCTAATAGCAGTGTAATTCCCCTATTCCAGTTGAATAATTTCCCATACTCTCTGCTCCTATCCCTCTCCATGAGTATAGTAAAGGTCAGAGAGTTGTGATCATTGTCACTGAAATGCTCTCCCACCAAGAGATCTGACACCTGGCCTGGTTAGGTGTCAAGCACCAAATCCAATATGGCCTCCCCTCTATTTGGCCAATTGACATATTGAGTCAGGAAACCTCCTGGACACACCTGACAAAAACTGGTCCAACCAAATTATTTGATGGCATTTATTTTGCAAGGACATGAATAGACAAGTGCAGCAGGTAACCAGGAAAGCTAATGGAATCTTGGCCTTATTTCAAGGGGGTTGGAGCGTAAAAGTAGGGAAGTCTTACTGCATCTGTACAAGGGGATGGTGAAACCACATCTGGAGTACTGTGAACAGTTTTAGTTTCATTATTTAAGGAAAGATATAATTTCAGAGAAGGTTCACTAGGATGATCCCTGTATGGAGGGATTGTCTCATGAGTAAAGGTTAAACTGATTGGGACTGTACTCACTGGAGTTTCAAAAAATGAGAGGCAATTTCATTGAAACGTATCAAATTCTTAAGGGCCATGACAGGGTCAAAGCTGAGAGGATGTTTCCCCTCATGGGAGAGTCTAGGATCATAGGATATAGTCTCAGAATAAAGCTGCTCCAGTTTGAGACTGAGATGAGGAGGAATTTCATCTCCCAGAGGGTCGTCAGTCCTTGGAACTCCTTACCACAGAGAGCTGTGGGGGCAGAGTCTTTGTGTACATTTAAGGCTGAGATAGATAGATCCTTGATGATTTGGGAATGAAGGGTGACGGGAAAGGGCAGGAAAGAGGATGTGAGGAATGTTAGACTGGCTATGATCCTACTGAATGGTGGGACAGGCTCAACCAACTGAACAGCATCCTCCTGTTTCCATTCTGATGACCTTATGGTTCCCTAAGAATATTGTAAGTTTAAATAAGGTTGTCTCTTGTTCTTCTAAACTTCAAAAAATACAGGCCCAATCTCCTCCACATCTCCCGATGAGACAGGCCCAATCTGCATGTCATCTCCCCATGAGACAGGCCCAATCTGCATGACATCTCCCCATGAGAAAGGCCTAATCTCCTCCACCTCTCCCCATGAGACAGGCCTAATCTCCTCCACCTCTCCCCATGAGACAGGCCCAATCTCCTCCATCTCTTCCCATGAGACAGGCCCAATCTCTTCCACATCTCCCCATGAGACAGGCCCAATCTCCTCCACCTCTCCCTAAAGGACAGGCCCAATCTCCACCTCTCCCCATGAGACAGGCCCAATCTCTTCCACCTCTCCCGAAAGGACAGGCCCAATCTCCACCTCTCCCCATGAGACAGGCCCAATCTCCTTCACCTCTCTCCATGAGACAGGCCTAATCTCTTCCACATCTCCCCATGAGACAGGCCCAATCTCCTCCATCTCTCCCCATGAGACAGGCCCAATCTCTTCCACCTCTCCCGAAAGGACAGGCCCAATCTCCACCTCTCCCCATGAGACAGGCCCAATCTCCTCCACCTCTCCCCATGAGACAGCCCCAATCTCCTCCACCTCTCCCTAAAGGACAGGCCCAATCTCCTCTAACTCTCCCCATGAGACAGACCCAATCTCCTCCACCTCTCCCTAAAGGACAGGCCCAATCTCCTCCACATCTCCCCATGAGACAGGGCCAATCTCCTCCACCTCTCCCCATGAGACAGGCCCAATTTCCACCTCTCCCCACGAGACAGGCCCAATCTCCTCCACATCACCCCATGAGACAGGCCCAATCTCCTTCACCTCTCCCCATGAGACAGGCCCAATCTCCTCCATCTCTCCCTAAAGGACAGGCCCAATCTCCACCTCTCCCCATGAGACAGGACCAATCTCCCCATGAGACAGGACCAATCTCCTTCATCTCTCCCCATGAGACAGGCCTAATCTCTTCCACTTCTCTCCATGGGACATGCCCAATCTCTTCCACCTCTCCCAAAAGGACAGGCCCAATCTCCACCTCTCTCCATGAGACAGGACCAATCTTCCCATGAGACAGGACCAATCTCCTTCATCTCTCCCCATGAGACAGACCCAATCTGCTCCACCTCTCCCCATGAGACAGGCCCAATCTCTTCCACATCTCTCCATGGGACATGCACAATCTCTTCCACCTCTCCCGAAAGGACAGGCCCAATCTCCACCTCTCCCCATGAGACAGGCCCAATCTCCTCCACCTCTCCCCATGAGACAGGCCCAATCTCCTCCACATCTCCCCATGAGACAGGCCCAATCTCCTCCACCTCTCCCCATGAGACAGCCCCAATCTTCTCCACATCTTCCCATGAGACAGGCCCAATCTCCTCCACCTCTCCCTAAAGGACAGGCCCAATCTCCACCTCTCTCCATGAGACAGGCCCAATCTCCTTCATCTCTTCCCATGAGACAGGACCAATCTCCTTCACCTCTCTCCATGAGACAGGACCAATCTCCTCCATCTCTTCCCATGAGAAAGGCCCAATCTTCTCCACCTCTCCCCATGAGACAGGCCTAATCTCCTCCACATCTCCCCATGAGACAGGCCCAATCTCCTCCATCTCTTCCCATGAGGCAGGACCAATCTCCTCCACCTCTCCCCATGAGACAGGACCAATTTCCTTCATCTCTCCCCATGAGACAGACCCAATCTCCTCCACCTCTCCCCATGAGACAGGACCAATCTCCTCCACCTCTCCCTAAAGGACAGGCCCAATCTCCACCTCTCCCCATGAGAAAGGCCCAATCTCCTTCACCTCTCCCCATGAGACAGACCTAATCTCCTCCACCTCTCCCCATGAGACAGGCC
>NC_057721.1:87745697-87761341 GCF_004010195.1 Chiloscyllium plagiosum | reverse complement strand
TTTAGACAGTACATTTGGATCGGCTCAGGCTTGGAGTGCTGAATGGCCTGTTCCTGGGCTGTAAATTTTCTTTGTTTGTTTGTTTGTTTATAACAAGGGAATTGGAATAATGCAACTTTTAGCCCAACGGAAACATACCCAGCAGGATTCACAGTTCCGAAGGAGTCCATTAATCCATTATATTGTATATCCTTCTGCTTCAAATATTTACCCCATTTTCCTAAACATTCTGAAATGGTGTATGCTTTGGTCCCTCCACCCTGTGTCCAGAAGGTCTGGACTCTAAATGATCTGTTAGCCTCAGTACTGTGTTGGCTGGTGCATACTGAGATGTCATTAGTTGCAGCTAATGTAACCAGACTATATGAGTCAAAAAACACTGGCAGTTTTAGAAATTGTATTGAGTGTAAAAGCTTTGCAATTATCAGTAAAAATGGCAATGAACCTATGGGAATTATTTGTGAAAAAGATCTGTTTATCAAGTGATGGAAATTTGGCCTCTCTGGGACTCCAATCCCTGGTCATTTCCCACTTGGTTTTCAAACCGAGCACCCTTCACCACCTTCCCACGTAATGAGCAATGACCAATGAAAATGCTGACAAAGCCTAAGGCTAACTATCTGAATAAGTGGACTGTCACTGATGGAGTCCACACAGCCAGTCATCCCAAAATCTATCAGCATGGAGTGGATATTGTGCGTGCAGTCTGAGGAGATAGGAGAAGTGCTAAATGAATATTTTTCCTCAGTATTCACACTGGAAAAAGACAATGTGGTCAAGGAGAATACTGAAATACAGGCTACTAGACTAGATGGGATTGAGGTGCATAAAGTGGAGGTGTTAGCAATTCTGGAAAGTATGAAAATAGATAAATCCCCTGCGTTGGATGGGATTTGTCCCAGGATTCTCTGGGAAGCCAGGGAGAAGATTGCTGAGCTTTTGGCTTTGATCTTTATGTCGTCATTGTCACAGGAATAGTGCCAGAAGACTGGAGGATAGCAAATGTTGTTCCTTTGTTCAAGAAGGGGAGTAGAGACCAGTGAGCCTTACTTCGGTTGTGGGTAAAGTGTTGGAAAGGATTATATGAGATAGGGTTTATAATCATCTAGAGAGGAATAAGTTGATTAGGGATAGTCAACATGGTTTTGTTGAGGTCTTTGAGATAATGATAAAACAAGTGAATGAAGGTGAAGCTGTTGATGTGGTGTATATGGATTTCAGTAATGCGTTTGATATGGTTCCCCATAGTAGGCTATTGCAGAAAATACGGAGGAATGGGATTGAGGATGCTTTAGTCGTTTGGATCAAAAATTGACTAGCTGAAAGAAGACAGAGGGTGGTGGTTGATGAGAAATGTTCATCCTGGAACTCAGTTACTAGTGGGGTACTGCAAGGATCTGTTTTGGGTCCACATATTTGTCATTTTTATAAGTGACCTGGATGAGGGCGTAGAAGGATGGGTTAGTAAATTTGCAGATGAAACTAAAGTTGGTATAGTTGTGGATAGTGCAGAAGAATGTTGTAGGTTACAGAGGGACATAGATAAGCTGCAGAGCTGGGTTGACTGGTGGCAAATGGAGTTTAATACAGAAAAGTGTGAGGTGATTGACTTTGGAAGGAGCAACAGGAATGCAGAGTACTGGGCTAATGGTAAGATTCGTGATAGTGTCGAATGAGCAGAGAGACCACAGTTCTGGATTAGTGGTGCTGGAAGAGCACAGCAGTTCAGGCAGCATCCGAGGAGAGCCTGAACTACTGTGCTCTTCCAGCACCACTAATCCAGAATCTGGTTTCCAGCATCTACAGTCATTGTTTTTACCTAGAGAGATCTCAGTGTCCATTATTGGTAGAGGGATTGAGTTTCAGAGCCACGAGGTCATGCTGCAGCTGTACAAAACTGTGGTGTGGCCGCACTTGGAGTATTGCGTACAGTTCTGGTCACCACGTTACAGGAAAAATGTGAAAGCTTTGGAAAGGGTTCAGAGGAAATTTACTGGGATGTTGCCTGGTATGGTGGGAAGGTCTTACGAGGAAAGGCTGAGGGACATGAGACTGTTTTCATTGGAGAGAAGAAGGTTGAAAAGTGACTTAATTGAGACATATAAGATAATCAGAGGGTTAGATAGGGTGGACAGTGAGAGCCTTTTTCCTCGGATGGTGATGGCTAGCACAAGGGGGCATAGCTTTAAATTGAGGGGTGATAGATACAGGACAGATGTCAGAGATAGTAAGGGCATGGAATGCACTGCCTGCAACAGTTATAGACTCGCCAACCTTAGGGGCATTTAAATGGGCATTGGCTAGGCATATGGATGAGAATGGAATAGTGTAGGTTAGATGGGCTTCAGATTGATTTCACAGGTTGGCACAACATTGAGGGCCGAAGGGCCTATACTGCGCTGTAATGTTCTATGTTCTATATCTCGGGCCCATCTTTCACAGTCTGAATGAAATATTATCTCCACAGTCCTGCTCACTCACATGTTTGAGAAGAGGGAAAACGTGGGGCTAGTTTACAAATGAGGAATTTAGAGAGCTACAGAGATAGGGCTGGAGAGTGGGACTACAGAGAGTGGGCTGGATAGTTCTTTCAAGAGCCAGTACAGACATGATGGGCCAAATGGCTGCTTTCTTTACTGTAAAATTCTATAATTTGTTTGACATCAAGGGTTGGGAACTATCTTTGTCTTTAGTGTATTCTGGGGACTGGGCTTACTGGGGCAAGGCCAGGATTTATTGCCCATCCTTGTAACTGATCGCATTGCTGTGGGTCTGGAGTCACATGTAGATCAGACTGAGTAAGGGCGGCAGGTCTCCTTCCCTGAAGGGAGAATCTGGTGGAGATGGTGGTAGGATGGTGCCTGGTTTAGTAATTCACAGGGACCAGCCTTACCTGGGGTCATTGGTACACACCCAATTGCAGCTGTTGGTTCAATTCGAAAAAAATAGAACATAAGAACATAAAACAGTACAGTACAAAATAAAAGCCCTTCAGCCCACCATGTCTGCACCAACCATGATGCCATTCTCAACTAATCCCATCTGCCTGCACATGCTCCGTATCCCTCTATTCTCTGCCTGTTCATATGTCTGTCGAAATGCCTCATAAACTTCCCTAATGTAGCCACTTCTCCCACTTTCCCTGGCAGCATGTTCCAGGGACCCAACTACCTGCTGTGTAAAACCCTTCCCTCAGAGATTACCTTCAAACTTTCCCCCTCTAAACCCATGCCCCTAGTATTTGACATTCCTACCCTGGGTAAAAGACTCCGACAATTCCCCCTATTCATGCCTCTCATCATTTTATAAACTTCTATCAGGTCACACCCCTCAGCCTCCAACACTCTAACAAAAACAATCCAAGTCTGTCCAACCTCTCCTTATAGCTAATACACTCCAATCCAGTCTCAGACATGATTTCCTGTTCATGAAGCCATGCTGACTCTGCTTAATGATATTGTGTACTTATAGTTGCTCTGCTATTACAGCCTTTATTTCAGACCCGAACATTTTCCCAAAAACTGAACTAGCCTATAGTTACTGTGTTTTTTTAAAGTTTTCTTCCCTTTTTAAGCAAGGTGTTACATTGGCATTTTTCCAATCTCTGGGACTTTTCTCAGAATCTAAGGGCTCCTGGAAGATTTCTACCATGTATCCACTATCTCTTCCTTTAACATCCTAGAATACATCCTATCAGATCCATTTGTTTTTAAAGCACTTTTTCCTCTAGTGATAACTATTGTTTGTATTTCATTTCCTCCTTTTTCCCTTGAATATTTCATAAATTTTGGCTGCTATTAATGCCCTCGACTATGAAGACTGATGTAAAATATTTATTCAACCTCTCTGCCATTTCCTGGTTCCCCATTTTCATTTCCCCAGCCTCAGTCTGTGTGTTGCCTTTGGACACTCTCTCTTTTATATATTTAAAGAGGATCTTGCCATCTTGATATTTCTTCCAAGTTTACCCTTTCCTCCTCACTTTTTTTTTTGGTTGTCTTTTGTTGGTTTTTATAACATTCCCAATCTTTTGGTTCACCACTAATCTTTGGTTCATTCTGTATTTTTTCTTTCAATCTGATGCTATGCTTAACTTTACTGGTTAACCACAGTTGGAGGAAGGTTTGTGGTGGAGTTTCCCAGGGCTCAGGTATGGGATGCTTGTTTTTCCTGATAGACTTGAATGATCTGGATTTTGGTGTGATGGGGACAGCTTCCAAGGTCGTGGATGACACAAAACCTGGAGGAATTGTAAACTGTATGGAAGATAGTACGGAACTCAGAAAGAACATCGACAAGTTGGTGGAGAGAGTCGATGAAGTGTGAGGTGTTACACTTATGTCAGCAGGGCATGCAGAGACACAATACAGAATTCTATTCTAAAGAGAGTGAAGGACCAGCGAGATATGAGTGTATCTGTGCAGAAGGCATTGAAAGCAGCAGGACCAATAGAGAGAGCAGTTAATAAAGCATAGAACCTTTTAAAAAGGGGAACAGATTACAGGAACCAGGTAGTTATGCTGAAATACTCAATATACTTTTTAAACCGCAGCAGGAACATTGTGTACAATTCTGGGTGCCACATTATAGAATAGTTGTGAACACTGGAAAGAGAGAGAGAGAGAGAGAGTGCAGAACATAGAACATTCCAGCGCAGTACAGGCCCTTCGGCCCTCGATGTTGTGCCAACCTATGAAACCAATCTGAAGCCCATCTAACCTGCACTATTCCATTTTCATCCATATATTTATCCAATGACCATTTCAATGCCCTTAAAATTGTCAAGTCTACTACTGTTGTAGGCAGGCCATTCCACGCCCCTACTACCCTCTGAGTAAAGACTGGGTTGAGGGATAAGGAACCTCAGTACTGCAGTCAGGATCCATAGCCTCTCAGTATTCTTGCAGTGTCCTATTCACCATGTCACCCTGTGATCTCTGGAAGAAAAGATTTAATAGACTAAATGACATGCTTAGCCTAATTGGGACTGCACTGTGTCTCAGTGGTTAGTGCCACTGCCGCATACGTCATGAACCTGGGTTTGATTCCAGCCACTGTCTGTGTGGAGTTTGCACATTCTCCCTGTGTTTGTGTGAGTTTCCTCTGGATACTCCAGTTTCCTCCCAGTTCAAGGATGTGCAGGTTAAGTGAATTGACCATGGGAAATACAGGGTTACAGGGATATGGTGGGGCGGTTGGGTCTGGGTGGGATACTCTTAGGGTTGGTATTGATTCAAAAGGCTGAATGGTCTGTTTCCATACTGTAGGGATTCTATAAATCTAATTCATATGTTTGTAAACCAGGTGGCTACTGAAATAACTTCACAGAGACTGATATCTCATTGCCAAGTCACCCTTTATTTACAAGTATGTAATACCTGACACTGATCCAGCTCCCTCACAGCCAGCTCTTAGGGTGAACAGAACGTCGGTCAGCCAGGGCTCCCTGATTCAACCAGATTAACAGCCCCAATCAGGGAACTCATATTTGATGAGGTCCACCTGGCTGACCTTGTTACACTCACTACATCCCTCCCTCTGAGTCCGGAGACGTAGGCCTGTGCTTTTTCCTGTAGCCTCTCCTGGGGTGTTTTTGCACTGGGTCAGGTTCCTCAGACTCAATCTTGGATACGGGCAGTGTGTGTGTGTGTGAGATTGTAGACTACCTCGTTCACCCAGAGCGTCTCGGAAGAAATTAATTCTGTTCTTCATGCGGTAAAGGCTTTGAGGTTGCGGCTATGCTGTGTCTACCTCAGACTCCAAGGTTTCTTCGCTAGGCAGAGGGAGAGAGCCCACGGATTCCAACAGCCTTTCTGGATGCTTGGAGGAGCCCAGTATGTTTTGCTCCTGCCCTGTTTGTGAGTTTGCAGCTTCCATGTGGCCCACATGCTTGTTCAGGATTGGCTCACCTGCCTGAACTTTGTCCGACATGGGACCAGTCCTCGTGTCTGGCATTGGTGTTCCTGATGTCATTTCACCTCATCCCACAAAGGCCCGGGAAAATCAGATTTAACCTGGTGTGGAGTCTTCTCCCCATTAGCAACTCTGCTGGAGCTATCCCTGTAGTTGCATAAAGGATGGTGCGATATTCAAACAGGAACCGGGACAGTTTGATATCTAGTGAAGCTGTATGCTGTGTCTTCAAATCTGTCTTCAAGGTTTGGACTGCTCTTTCTGCCAGTCCGTTGGATGATGGATGGTCTAGTTATCCTTAGATGCCAAATGCCTTTTGACATTAGGCTGCTGGTAAATGATGGCCCATTCTCTGTGACCAACACCTCCAGGAGTCTGTGTATTGTAAAAGATGCACATAGCTTTTCTATCGTCGTCCTGTGTTTGATCTCTATGCACATCCAACCACCTCGAGTGGGCATCCCCAATGACTAAGAACATTGAGCCAATGAAAGGCTGGTGTAGTCGACATCTAACCAAATCCAGGGTTTACCCAGCCGTTCCCATGTGTGGGGGGAGCTGCTGCAGTGGTATTTGTTCTTGTTGACACTCTGGGCATTCCCCCACCAACACAGCTGTGTTGGCATCCAAGCCTGGCCACCAAACATAATGTCTCACCAACATCTTCATTTTGGAGACCTCTGGATGACCCCGGTGGAGTTCAGCCAGTATCTGGCAGCGACCTTAGCTCGGGATAATCACTCTTACTGCCCATAATAAAATGCCGTTCTCCATGATGACCTAGTCTCGCTGGGCCCAGAAAGGTTTCATTTCTGGTTGTGATGGCCCTTTTCCTTCCCCCATCACCATCAGCTGTTTTAGTTTGCCAGGATGGAATCTGTCTGTGCCCACTGTCAGACATTGTCATTAGTGACCAGAGGGTGTCCTGAAAGTTTAAAACCAGAACGGACTGTGCCAGTGGTGGCACCACCGGTGGTGTATCTGCCAGCGGGAGGCAGCTCAAGGCATCTGCATTCTCCCCATTGGTGTTCCAACTTGTAACTATACACAGCCAGAATAAGGGCCCTCTGCTTCATTCGACCTGAAGCTATAGGCAGCACGGCCCTGTCCTTGTTAAGTAGCCGTAGCAGGGGTTTGTCATGTTACTATTACAAATTACATCAATAAAGGCATTGGTGGAACTTTTTCACACTAAAGATAACCGTCAAACCTTCCTTCTTTATCTGGACATTTCTTGGTTTGACATCAGCCAACGTCTGGACAGCGTACGCTATTGAGTGTTCCTCTCCATTGTAAGCCAACACTACCCCAATACTGTACCGGGAGGCATCACATGTCAGAACCAGATCTTGTCTGGCATTGTTGTGTGCCAATACCCCAAACACAAAAGCTGCTTCTTGATTTCCGTAAAGGCTACAGCTTGGCTCTGAGACCATTTCGAAGGCTGACCCTTTCTCAATAGCAAATGTAAGGGTGGAGACCAGGTTACATATGAATTTTTTGTAACAATTCACCAGTCCAAGGAAAGACCTAAGCTCAGTTATAGACTTGGGAGCTGGGGAATATTTCAACCACCTCCCTTTATCTTCCAATAGGTGTAACTCTGTAGCCCAAGTAGGTGACTTGGGGTGATTGGAATGCACATTTTATTCCCTCCTGAAGCACATCTCCACCTTGGAGAAATGTTTAAGCACTATGTCCAAGTTCTCTAAATGCTTTTTATTGGTCTTCCTGGTTATTCACATGTCATCCAGATAAATGGCGACTTGGTGTACACCTTGTAAAATGTTTGCCATCATCAGCTGGAAAATGGTACAGGTTGATGTAACCCCAAAAGGCAGTCTCGTATATTGGTAAAAACCCTAATGGATAACAGTTGTAGCATACTGTACTGGGAATCCGCATTTAATCTCAATTGCAGGTCCATATTTGTGAAGGACAGCTCCCTCCACTAACTTTGTGTCTAAATCCCCTCTGTGAGGGACTGGGTATTTATCCAGCTGAGAAAAGTGGTTTACCATTTGTTTAAAATCCCTACAAGAGGTAACTGACTTGTCGTCCTTCACAATCAGTACGACCGGTGCTGCCCATGCTGTAAGCTGGACTGGTTTGATCTTTCCTTCACTTTCCAGCTTTCCAATTTCTGCCTCTGCTTTTGCCCTGGGCAGGTTTTGCAGAATCATGGAATTGCTTCTTGGTCAATATGCAAGGTGGCCTTGGCCCATTTGACCTTCCCTAGACCTTCCTGAGAAACGTTGGGCTGTTTAATTAGGAGTTCATTCAGGCAATCATTTTCTAATCGAAACATATTGAGCTAATCAAGGTCAAGGAGTCACAAAGATGTACAACACAGAAACAGACCCTTTGGTCCAAATCGTCCATGCCGACCAGATATTCGAAATTAATCTAGTCCCATTTGCCAGCATTTGGCCCATATCCCTCTAAACCTTTCCTGTTCATATACCCATCCAGATGCCTTTTCAATGTTGTCATTGTACCAGCCTCCACCACTTCCTCTGGCAGCAACCTTGTAAATCTTTTCTGAACCCTTTCAAGTTTCACATCATCTTTCCTATAGCAGGGAGACCAGAATTGAACACAATATTCCAAAGTGGCCTAACCAATGTCCTGTAAACCATAACATGACCTCCCAATTTCTATATTCAATGCACTGACCAATAAAGGGAAGCATACTAAATGCCCTCTTCACTATCCTGTCTACCTGCGACTCCACTTTCAAGGAGCTATGAACCTGCACTCCCAGGTCTCTTTGTTCAGCAACACTCCCTAGGACCTTACCATTAAGTGTATAAGTCCTGCTAAGATTTACCTTTCCAAAATGCAGCACCTCGCATTTATCTGAATTAAACTCCATCTGCCACTTCTCAGCCCATTGGCCCATCTGATCAAGATCCCGTTGTAATCTGAGGTAACCTTCTTCGCTGTCCACTACACCTTTAATTTTGTCATCTGCAAACTTACTAACTATACCTCTTATGCTCACATCCAAATCATTTATAAAAATGACAAAAAGAGTGGACCCAGCACCGATCCTTGTGGCACTCCACTGGTCACAGGCCTCCAGTCTGAAAAGCAACCCTCCATCACCACCCTCTGTCTCCATCTTTGAGCCAGTTTTATATCTAAACCACTAGTTCTCCCTGTATTCCATGTGAATCTTTGCCAACCAATTTCACCCCATCAGCTTGGACCCAAACCTTTTACGACACTGAGTAGTAACTGAACCAGCTGCTTCTCAGGTGGGACCAGAACCAAAATTGTACCCTTAATTTGTAAAAGTCCTCAGTCTATCTGTTGTCTTAAGCAAACTTAAGGGTTGGAGTCCAGAGTGAACTTTAGTAAAAACTGGTTCCACAATCACTGATATAATCGCACCGGTATTGACCTCCACCCAATCTGGTGATCATTTAACCAGATATTTATTTTGTTTGGTTTGATTTGGATGTTACCAAGCAATTTAAACTATTCCAAACCAGATGTGGGTGGGGTTTCCAGGGTGTGCACTCTCCTGGATACCGGCCTATGAATCCTCTTACTCAATTCAGGCTTAGTGGGACTCTTGCTGTCTCGAGCCCACATTTCGGCATCAACTATCACGGATTGTTGGCTGGATCCTGAAGTAAAGTTTGACCATTTGGCCGAGGCTCGGCTTTGTTTTGGGGTTTTGCTGTGGGCCGACCTAGAGTCCCTCTGTTCAGGATATGTCCTAAGGGAGGATATGCTTTCACTCAAACGGTGTGCCCCAAGCTCATTCGGACTGGTGAGTGTGTCCACTTCCATTACAATACCCTGTAACCCAGATGCTCCACTTGCTGCATTTTCTAATGACAAAGCCAGTTATAGTGAGTGTTTGAAGTCCAGTTGGGCTTCAGCTAGTAGGTGCTTTTGTACGGTTACATTATGGATCCCTCATACCAAATGGTCTCTCAGCATCTCATTAAGGGTCAAACCAAAGTCATATGCCTCTGTTAGTCATCTTAACTTAGTCAAAAATCCTGACACGGATTCCCCTCGTTCTCTGCTGAGTAAAACCGATAGCAAGTCAGAATTGGAGGCAGCTTAGGTTTGTAATTTCTTTCACCCATTCCATCAACTCCTAAAAGATTTCTGTATCTGGTGCCTTTGGAAATGTTAGGCTCCTAATAACTGAAAAAGTTATTTTGCTTGCACCCAAGCTGTCAGGAGAATTACTTGTTTCTTTTCATCTGCCCCAATGTCATTTGCCTGGATAAAATAATGGATTATTTCTACATACAGAGGCTGGTATCCCGTCACCAAGCCCCCCTTTATTTACACAGGGAGAGTCCCTGACACTGATCCGGCTCCCTGAGAACCAGCTCTCAGAGTGAACAGAACCTCTGACTCTCTGTTTATATCTCTAAGCCAGGGCTCTCCGATTAGACCAGATTAACAGCCCCAATCAGGATTGACATTATTACAAATCACTAGTTACCTCGAGTGGTTTTTATAAAAGATTTGGAGTCATAGAGTCATAGAGATGTACAGCACGGAAACAGACCCTTTGGTCCAAATTGTCCATGCCGACCAGATATCCTAATTAATTCTAGTCCCATTTGCCAGCACTTGGCCCATATGGATGTAGGTTTGCTCACTGAGCTGGAAGGTTCATTTCCAGATGTTTTGTCACCACACTAGGTAACATCCTCAGTGAGCCTCTGGGCAAAGCAATGCTGATGATTCCTGCTTTCTATTTATATGTTTGGGCTTCTTTGGGGTTGGTGATGTCATCTCCTGTTCTTTTTCTCAGGAGGTGGTAGATGGGGTCTAACTCGATGTGTTTGTTGATAGAGTTCTGGTTGGAATGTCATGCTTCTAGGAATTCTCATGCATGTCTCTGTTTGGCTTATCCTAGGATGGATGTGTTGTCCCAGTCAAAATGGTGTCCTTCCTCATCCATATGTAAGGATATTAGTGAGAGAGGGTCATGTCTCTTTGTAGTGAATTGATGTTCATGTATCCTGGTAGTTAGTTTTCTGCCTGTATGTCCAATGTAGTGTTTGTTACAAGGTATTTTGTAAATGACATTAGTTTTGCTTGTTGTCTGTATACGGTCTTACAAATTCATTAGCTGCTGTTTCAGTGTGTTGGTGGGTTTGTGGGCTACCATGATGCCAAGGGGTCTGAGTAGTCTGGCAGTCATTTCCGAGATGTCTTTGATATAGGGGAGGGTGGCTAGGGTTTCTGGATGTGTTCTGTCTGCTTATTTGGGTTTGTTGCTGAGAAATCAGCGGACAGTGTGCATTGGGTACCTGGTCTTTTTGAATACACTGGAATGGTGATTTTCCTCTGGTCTGCATAATCCCTCTGTGCTGCAGTGTGTGGTGGCTCATTGAAATAATGTTCTGATGCAGCTTTGTTTGTGGGTGTTGGGATGATTGCTTCTGTAGTTCAATATTTGGTGTGTATGTGTTGTTTTCCTGTAGATGCTGGTTTGAAGTTGGCCATTGGTGTTCGCTCTACTGTGACATCTAGGAATGGCAGTTTGTTGTTGTTTTCCTCCTCTTTGGTGAATTTTATGCCAGTAAGGGTATTATTGATGGTCTTGACGGTTTCCTCTAAATTGTTTCGTTTAGTGATGACAAAGGTGTCATCTACGTAGCGGACCCAAAGTTTCATTTGGATGGTTGGCAGAGCTGTTTGTTCGAGTCCCTACATTACTGCCTCTGCTAAGAACCCTGACATCGAAGATCCCATGGGTGTTCCGTTGGCTTGTCTGTAGGTTTTGTTATTGAAAGTGAAGTGGGTGGTAGGGCATAGGTCCACTAGCTTGATGATGTGGTCCTTGCTGATGTAGTTGGCGGTGTTTGATGTATGTGTCTTTGGGTCTTCTAATAGTGTAGTCAGTGTTTCCTTGGCCAGGTTAATGTTGATTGATGTAAACAAGGCAGTTACATCAAAGGAGACCATTATTTCATCCTCTTCCATCTTGGTGTCTTTGATGGCTTTCAGGAATTCTTGGGTAGAGTGGATGGAGTGGCGTGAGCCTTCAAAGTGTTTTAGTCTTTGGTGTAGCTCCTTGGCCAGTCTGTAAGTTGGTGTTTCAGGTAGTGAGACTATGGGTCTGAGGGGGGCTCCTGTGTTGTGAATTTTGGGTAATCTGTAGAAGCATGGTGTGTTGGATCTGTCTGGTTTCATTTTTTGGAAGTCGGTCTTATTTATTTCTCCAGATTTCTGAAGTTTTTTGAGTAGGGCTGTGATTCAGTTCTCTAGTTGTAGGGCCAAGTCTATCGCCACTTGTTGGTAAGTGTTGGTATCTGCAAGTAGTGCGTTTGCTTTCTCAATGTAGTCTCTTTGATTTAAAATGACTGTCATGCGTCCTTTGTCTACAAGTAGATAACAATGTTTTTTTTTAGTATTGTCTTATCCCTCTAAATCCCTCCTATTCATATACACATCTGGATGATTTTTAAATGTTGTAATTGTACCAGCCTCCATCACTTCCTCTGGCAGCTCATTCCATACATGCACCACCCTCTGTGTGAAAAAGTTGCCCCTTAGTTTTCTTTCCCCTTTCATCCTCAACCTATGCGTTGTAGTTTGGGACATACACACCCCAGGGAAACGACCGTGGCCATTTACCCTATCCATGCCCCTCGTGATTTAAAAGGTCACCTCTCAGCCTCCGACGCTCCAGGGAAAATAGCCCCAGCCTCTTCAACCTCTCCCTATAGCTCAAGTTTTCCAACCCTGGCAACATCCTTGTAAATCTTTTCTGAACCCTTTCAAGTTTCACAATACCCTTCCTATAGGAGGGAGACCATGCAGGTTCCAAAAGTGGCCTAACCAATGTCCTGTACAGCTGCAACATGCCCTCCTAACCCCTTTACTCAATACTGAAAATGTGTTGCTGGAAAAGCGCAGCAGGTCAGGCAGCATCCAGGGAACAGGAGAATCGACGTTTCGGGCATAAGCCCTTCTTCAGGGCTTATGTCCTGAAGAAGAGCTTATGCCCGAAACGTCGATTCTCCTGTTCCCTGGATGCTGCCTGACCTGCTGCGCTTTTCCAGCAACACATTTTCAGCTCTGATCTCCAGCATCTGCAGACCTCACTTTCTCCCCTTTACTCAATACTCTGACCAATAAAGGAAAGCATACCAAACGCCTTCTTCACTATCCTATCTACCTGTGACTCCACTTTCAGGGAACCTGCACTCTCAAGGTCTCTTTGTTCAGCAACACTTCCCAGGACCTTACCATTAAGTGTATAAGTCCTGCTCTGATTTGCCTTTCAAAAATGTATCATCTCACATTTATCTATGTTAAAACACCATTTGCCACTCCTTGGCCCATTCGGCCCATCTGATCAAGATCTTGCTGTACCCTCAGGTAACCTCCTTCCAATTTTGCTGTCATCTGCAATTGTTCACACAATGATAGAGTCACTGCCCATGCCAGTGATTATTGCCCATCCATGGGGCAGTTCCAAGTTAACCACATTGTTGTGGGTCTGGAATCACATGTAGGCCAGACCAGGTAAGGTGGCAGATTCCTTCCCAAAAAGATAGGTGTTTACAACAATTGACAATGATTACATGGTTATTATTAGTCTTGCATTTTAGTCCATATCGTTAGTAAATTCAAATGTTACCATCTGCCAGGGTAGGAATCAAACCTGTGTCCTCACAGCATTATCCTGGGTTGCTGGATTATTAGTCATGAGACATTCACTGCACCACCACATCCTCACAACATCTGTTGGCAGAGAGGCTGGCTATGACAGAAAGCTGAATGAGCTATTTCTGAAACGGTAACAGTAAACAGGTTCCAGTGTGGGAAAACAATGCCTGGATCCAGTGAGAAACAACCACCCTTGAATGGGACCTTCCCAGGCTCTGGGTAACGGTGAAGTGAGTGGTAGAATCAGCATGGTGTTCAGTAAGGCCCATCTCAATATTGAGATCATCTCGCCACATCTTGTAGCCCTTTCTCAAACGGGGTGGTGAAACTCTCCAGAGACAGCAGCGAGTGTCCAGCTGATGCTTATTATCGCTTGTTAAACACCTTGTTGACAACCCAGCTCAGCACAGATAGTGACCTTACCAAACTCACCAAACAAACTAGCCATCAGGAAAACTCACAGGGGCTTCTTGTTAAGCTCAACTCGCTGCTTGCTCCAAAAGAGCTCAGCTGAGTGTGTAACACCAACTGGTTTCAGAAACATGCCTAACTGGGGGAACCACTAGTAGAGACTTTGGGCAACTTCAAACAGTTATATTACTGATTAACAGTTATTAACTGATCATAGTTATTAGTTATGGGAAAGAAAAACAGGGTAGCAAGGTGGCTCAGTGGTTAGCACTGCTGCCTCACAGCACCAGGAACCCGGATTCAATTCCTTCTTCAGACAACTGTCTGTTTGGAGTTTGCACATTCTCCCCATGTCTGTGTGGGTTTTCTCCCGCAATACAAAAAGATGTGCAGCTCAGGTGAATTGGCCATGCTAAATTGCCCATAGTGTGAGGCTCATTATTCTGGGGTAACTATAGGGTAGGGAAAAGGTCTTGTTGGGTTACTCTTCGGAGGGTCTGTGTGGACTTGTTGGGCCAAAGGGCTTGTTTCCATTCTGTAGGGAATCTAAAGATCTTCCAGTTGCAGACTGAGCACCAACATCTCAAGAATGCTACTGAAGATTCTTCTCATGCACCAGCTTGAGCTTTCATCTGTTTTATGTAAATGACCTTGGTCAGGAGGAGGTCAGGGAAGAATGACACTGGGCCCAGTGTCCAGACCCAGACCCAGGAAATCGGAGCAAGTCAGTGATGTGAGGAACAACCAATGAAAGGTTTGATCTGACTGAGCTACAGCAGTAAGGATCAGTTAACTGATCAGCAAAGGGAGAGAGGGGACCCAAATCTGGAAAGTATTGTGGGAGAGGAAAGAAAGGCACCTGGTAAATAGGCCCGGAAACCAGAGAAAGGAAATGCTGGGAGGGGGGCCAGGGATGTGTGGGAGCGTCTGGAGAAGAATGAGGAAACCCAGCTAGGAGGCTAGAGTACCCAGGGAAAGGAGAAGGCAAATCAACATTAGGGCACAGGGGGATCAGGAAACGTGCAGTGTATGGAAGGGCAACATGCTGATGAGAACAATCTCAGCCAATGTTCACTGTTGGTGTTTCAGATTCTGAAGCCTGATGATCACATTGCCAAGCAGCGATACATTGCAGGGAAAGTGGTCCTTACAAAGGGTATCAGCGAGTGGGTCTCGTTTGATGTCACTGAGAGTGTGAAGGAATGGCTAATTAACAGAGGTGAGTGTTACATCAGCATTTTGAGAAATCAAACAGATATCATTATCGAAAAAAGTGTTCACGAGTCTCATTCTTGACAATTGAAGTTGGATGATATTGGATCATATCTAGATTATGTTGGATGATGTTTCCTTTCATTTAGGCCTTTGGTGGTTTTTAGGACCACTGTGTCAGATCATATTGAGATTGTGATGGATAATATTGGGTCAGCATTGGATTGGTTTTTAAAGTCAGAAGTCACACGACACCAGGTTATAATCAACTAGGAGAAAGTGAGGACTGCAGATGCTTGACTTTGGTGGTTTTTAGGACCACTGTGTCAGATCATATTGAGATTGTGATGGATAATATTGGGTCAGCATTGGATTGGTTTTTAAAGTCAGAAGTCACACGACACCAGGTTATAATCAACTAGGAGAAAGTGAGGACTGCAGATGCTTGA
>NC_057721.1:87734138-87743856 GCF_004010195.1 Chiloscyllium plagiosum | reverse complement strand
CTTGTGAGGGCAGGGAAAGGTGCCAGGAGGGGAGGGTGGGTTGGGGTGGGGATGTGGACTTGACAAGGGAGTCATGGAGGGAATGGTCTCTCCGAAACACAGATAGGGATGGGGAGGGGAATTTATCTCTGGTGTGGGGTCTGTTTGTAGGTGGCAGAAATAGCAGAGGATGATGTGATGTATGCGAGGGTTGGGGGGGTGGAAGGTGAGGACCAGGGGTTTTGTCCTTGTTGCAATTGGAGGGGTGGAGTTCAAGGATGGAGGTGCGGGAAGTGGAGGAGATGCACTGGAGGGCAGTGTCGACCACATGGGAGGGGAAATTGCAGTCTTTGAAGAAGGAGACCGTTTGGGATGTTTTATGGTAGAATTGGTCCTCCTGGGAGCAGATGCGGTGGAGGCAGAGGAATTAGGAATATGGGATGACGTTTTTACAGGAGGCCGGGTGGGAGGAGGTGTAGTCCAGGCAGCTGTGGGAGTCAGTGGGTTTGTAGTGGATGTCCGTGTTGAGTCACGGAGATGGAGAGGGAGAGGTCCAGGAGGTGGAGGGAGGTGTCCAAGATGGTCCAGGCGAACTTGAGGTTGGAGTAGAAAGTGTTTGTGAAGTTGGTGAATTGTTCAACGACATGGCACCGATACAGTCATCAATGTAGCGGAGGAAAATGTGGGGAGTGATGCCAGTGTGACTGCGGAAGATGGACTGTTCCATATTCCCGACGAAGAGGCAGGCATAGCTGGGGCCTATGCGGGTGCCCATGGCTACCCCTTTGCTCTGGAGGAAATGGGAGGCTTGGAAGGAGAAGTTTTTGAGGGTGAGGACCAGTTTAGCCAATCATATGAGACTGTCAGTGGAAGGGTACTGGTGGGATGTCAGGAGAGGAAGAAACCGAGGGCTTGGAGGCCCTAGTCATGGTGGATAGATGTGTACTGGGAATGTGTGTCCATGGTGAAGATGAGGCATTGGGGGCCGGGGAAACAAAGTCATGGAGGAGGTGGAGGGCGTAGATGGTGTCCCGAACTTAGATAGGGAGTTCCTGGATTAAGGGGGACAGGACAGTTTCAAGGTATGCGAAGATAAATTTGTGGGGGGCAGGAGCAGGCTGAGATGATGGGTCAACCGGGGCAGTCAGATCTGTGAATCTTCAGTGGGAGGTAGAATCGGGTAGTGCGGGGTTCACGGACGATGAGGTTGGAGGCTGTGGATAGGAGATCCCCAGCGGTGATAAGTTTGTAGATGATCTGGGAGGTGATGGTTTGGTGATGGGAAGTGAGGTCATGGTGGAAACCGGATTTTAGATCAGAGTGGTGCTGGAAAAGCACCGCAGGTCACGCAGTATCTGAGGAGCAGGAAAATCGATGTTTCGGGCAAAAGCCCTTCATCAGGAATAGAGGCAGAGAGCCTCCAGGATGGAAAGATAAATGGGGGAGGGGGGGCTGGGGAGAAGGTAGTAAAGAGTAGACACTCACTGAGATTCTTGTGGAGAGAGGAGGAGAACTTCTTCAAGGTTGGCATCCTTGCAAGAGGATTCACAGTAAGGTTAAAATCAACTAAGCAAATGTGAGGACTGCAGATGCTGGAAAACAGCACCCTGGAGGCTCCTTGGATCCATTCCTGATGAAGGGCTTTTGCCTGAAACATCAATTCTCCTGCTCCTCGGATACTGCCTGACCTGCTGTGCTCTCCAACACCACTCTAATATAGACCCTGGAAGTGAGGTCATGGTTGAGGGGCCAGTAGGAGGAGGGGTCCTCGAATTGATGCCTGACTTCAGCGGTGTAGAGGTCCCTGCACCAAACTACCACTGTGTTCCCCCCCCCCACCCCCACCCTCCCCTTATCTGCAGGTTTGATGATGAGGTTGGGATTAGAGTGGAGGGAGTGCAGGGCTGCACGCTGCGAGGGTTCTATGAACGCCCCGCCTACATTCAGGACACCACTCATGCCCTCCACCTCCTCCACAACTTTTGCTTCCATGGCCCTCAACAGACTATTTTTACTGATACAACTTTCACTGACAACAAGACATTGTTTAGTTGAGGGGGGGAGGATGTTGTGTGACTTGAAAGGGTTCAGAAAAGATTTACAAGGATATTGCCAGGGTTGGAGGATTTGAGCTATAGGGAGAGACTGAACAGGCTGTGCTGTTTTCCCTGAAGCGTTGGAGGCTGAGGGGTGACCTGATAGAGGTTTATAAAATCATGAGGGGCATGGATAGGGTAAATAGACAAAGTCTTTTTCATGGGGTGGGGGAGTCCAGAACTAGAGGGGATAGGTTTAGGGTGAGAGGGGAAAGATATAAAAGAGACCTAAGGGGCAACTATTTCACACAGAGGGTGGTGCATGTATGGAATGAGCTGCCAGAGGAAGTGGAGGGGTGGTACAATTACAGAGATTAAAAGGCATCTGGATGGGTACATGAATAGGAAGGGTTTGGAGGGATATGGGCCAGGTGCGGGAAAATGGGACTAGATTAATTTCGAATATTTGGTCGGCATGGACGAGTTGGACCAAAGGGAAAGTTTTCATGCTGTACATCTCTATGATTCTCTGAATAGTGACCAGTTATTAATGACAGAGACAAAAACAGAAATTGCTGGAAAAGCTCAGCAGGTCTGGCAGCATCTGTGGAGAGAAATCACAGTTAATGTTTCAGGTTGAGAGACACTTCCTCAAACTGATGGGTCTTTTTTGCAGACAGAAGACCCTGACCCTGAACTTCCAGTTGCCTGCCATTTAAACAGGTCATGCCCGAAACGTCGATCCTCCTGCTCCCTGGAGGCTGCCTGACCGGCTGCGCTTTTCCAGCAACACATTTCTCAGCTCTGATCTCCAGCATCTGCAGACCTCACTTTCTCCGAGTTGATTTTAACCCACTGCAAATTGTCTTGCGAGGAGGCCTTCCTTGAAGAAGCTCTCTTCCTCCCTCTACAAGGATCTCAGTGAGTCCCTCTCGCACTGCACTTCCCAGGAAGAAAAGAAGGGCTCATGCCTGAAACGTCGATTCTCCTGTTCCTTGGATGCTGTCTGACCTGCTGCGCTTTTCCAGCAACACATTTTTCAGCTCTTATCTCTAGCATCTGCAGTCCTCACTTTCTCCTATTTAAGCAGGTCACCCTGTTCCCTGGCCAACATCTCTGTCTCAGGCTTGCTGCAGTGCTGCAGTAGCACAAGTTGGAAGAACAGATCCTCATTTTCCACTTGGGGACCCTACAGCCCTCTGATCTCAGAATCAAGTTCAATTTGTTTTTGATTTCCAGCATCTGTAGTTCTTTCAGTTTTTATTAATGACAGGGTTGTGTATACATGCCAAGAACTCTGTGATTGGTTCTCGGGTAACTCAGCAGCTTGGAAGAGGGAACAAGTTACAGAGAAAGGGGACTGTTTCATTCTTTCCCAGCTCAGGAGCAATCACTCTGTTCTCTGCAGTGAAAACTGACTATTAACCTGAAGAAAACCAGGTTAAGTGATGGAAGGTGTCACCAGCATTGCTAGCTCAGCCATATCCTGTTCAGTGACGCCCAGTTTCAGTTGTCTTTCTTACAGCAGCTGTTGTAACCTGTGACTTGGAACCGATAAGTGAGAGGGTTTCCTTATAAAGCTACGTTGTGTCTCTTACCCACCAGTGGAACATCCAGAGGGAGATGACCGAAAGCAGCGTGCTAGCTACCAAACAGACTGCCCCAGTGAGGTGGGGGAGACACAGACTGTCCCAGTGAGGGGAGGGGGGGGGGGGGGGGGCAGACAGAGACACAGACTGTCCCAGTGAGGGGAGGGGGTTGGTAAGCACAGTGCCCCATTGAGTGGGGGGAGGGTCTAGAGAGAGGGGGGTCAGTTTTTTTTAAAACACAACAGAATCTCAGGCCTTTGTGAAGCAGTTAGTCAGAATTCTCCCAGGGTGAGTGTTGTAGCTGCATGTATCCAGGCAGATTACATTCCTGGGCTGACCGTTATGTTGGACCATGGCACTGTTGTGTTTAGTTTGAGCTGTTTTCTGCTCCACCTTTGAATAGGTTTTCTCTCTCCATGGTGGATACTAACGGGCTCTTTGTTACAGACACGAATCTCGGTTTGGAGATTAGCGTTCACTGCCCATGTCACACCTTCCATGCCAATGGTGTCATCTCCAATGAACACGAGGTCCTAGACGTCAAGTTCAAGGGTAAGAGGTTGGAGACTTTAATTTCTGCCTTGATCATTCCTTGTTCACAAATCCCCTACCATTCACTTCCTCAGGTCTGTAATCCTCATGTTCATCTCCAATCACCAACATCTCAATCAATTTTCCCAGGTTTGAGAGACTTGAGCGAAGGTAGGATTGATGGATATAGAGTGACGGTGGGATTGAGAGATATGGGCTGATGGAGAGATAAAGGGAGATGGAGGGATAGTGAGATTGAGGAAATGGACTGATGGAGGGATGGAGGGATATGGAGTGATGGAGGGGTGGAGGGAGATAGAGTGATGGTGGGTTTGAGGGAGAGAGAGTACGGTGGGTGTACAAACTGACACAGTTTTATCTGACTTAGCTGACTTTATTGTGGTCTCAATTCTACATTCCTGCCTGCCCTTGCTGGAATCATAAATTTACCCTCCTCTGCCTTAAAAAAATTCCAATACTCATTTTCCTCTCTTTTCAGACAGTGCTCCCAAAAAACACATGAACCTGTCAGAGAAAAAAGATCACCTCATTCCCATTTTAAATGGGTGAGCCCTGATTTTTAAACTCTTATCCCTTGTTCTTCATTCCCCCAGAGCCAACATCCTTCCCACATCCACCCAGTCCAGTCCGGTCAGGAGATGTTTGAAATTAATCACCTCGTACTTTTCTGGTCTTCACTGCTCTGCAGAAAACAATCCTAGTTCCTCCTCATTCACTGACCTCTGTCATTCCTGCTCCGATATTGGGAAATGCTCCTTTGCTTCCTCTCCAGGCTGCCATGTCCTTCCTAAATTGTGGGGTCTCAGGTTCCAGGCGGTGGGTGTAGTGTCCTCAGAGCAGTCAGGGTTGAGAGGCATCAGCAAGAACATAATCTCCTGGTTAAAAGGCTGATACCCTCATCAGAGCAGACCCACGCTGATTAGGAAGTTCTCCTCTATATATTTTAGGAATTCTTTACCCTCTTGGGGATAAAAATTAGGGGAGGAGAACTGTAATTGGAACAGCGATGTTATCCTGGATCAATGCTGTCCTATTCCCTCTGTCCCGAGCACACGGTAACCCTGAGTCCAGTTCCTCTTCTGTTGTCAGATTGTTGACAGTCTTCCTCTGCAGAAATCATCATTCCTCCTCATGAGTGCTGAGATAGTCATAGAAACATCGAAAATAGCTACAGGAGCAGGCCATTCGGCCTTTCGAGCCAGCACCACCATTCAATATGATCATGGCTGATCATGCAATCTCAGTGTCCCGTTCCCGCTCTCTCTCTATACCCCTGATCCCATTCGCCCCAGGGGGCCCAATACAGTTCCCTCTTGAGTCTATCTAATGAACCAACCCCAACAGCTTCCTGTGGGAGAGAATTCCACAGGTTCGCAACTCTCTGGGTGAAGAAATTCTTCCTCATCTCAGTCCTGAATGACTTACCCCTTATCCTTAGACTGAGGCCCTTCTGGACTTCCCCAACATCGGGTACATTCTTCCCGCATCTAGTCTGTCCAGACCCATCAAGATTTTATGTTTCTGTGAGATTCCATCCTCATTCTTCTAAATGCCAGTGAGTACAAGCCCAGCCCAGTCAATCCAGTCTTTCCCCATCTGTCAGTCCTGCCATCCCGGGAATCAGTCTGGTGAACCTTCAATGGAC
Source organism: Chiloscyllium plagiosum (assembly GCF_004010195.1). NCBI lineage: Eukaryota > Metazoa > Chordata > Chondrichthyes > Orectolobiformes > Hemiscylliidae > Chiloscyllium > Chiloscyllium plagiosum. The sequence continues at coordinate 87,738,055 of NC_057721.1, read as the reverse complement.
TCCCTCAGTAGCAAGGATGTTCTTCCTCAGACTAGGAGACCGAACCTACACACAATCCTCAAGGTGTGGCCTCACCAAGGCCCTGTATAACTGCAGCAAGACATCCTTACTCCGATACTCTCATCCTCTTGCTATGAAGGAGAACATGCCATTAGCTGTCCTCACTGCCTGCTGCACCTGCGGGCCATCCTTCATCAACTGTTCCACCATGACACCCAGGTCTCACTGCAACTCACCTTTTCCTAAACTGCCACCATTCAGATAATAATCTGCCTTCCTGTTTGGTGACCAAAATGGATGACCTCACATTTATCCACATTATATTACACTTACCAAGTATCTGCCCATTCGGTCAGTCTGTCCAAGTCACCCTGCAGCCTCTTAGCATCCTCCCCATAGCACACACTGCCACCCAGCTTAGTGTCATCTGCAAATGGGGAGAAACTGCATTCAGCTCCTTCATGCAAATCATTAATGTATATTGTGAACAGCTGGGGTCCCAGCACTGAACCCTGCGTTACCCCATCATCACTGTCACTCTGAAAAGGACCCGTTTATTCCAATTCTCTGCTTCCACATCAGTTCTCTATCCACATCAATACATTACCTTCGATACCATGAACTTTAATTTTCCGTACTAATATCTTGTGTGGAACCTTGTCAAAAGCTTTTGAAAATCCATATACACAACATCTACTGATTTGTCCTTGTCCACTCAACTGGTCACATCCTCAAAAGATTTGTCAAGCATGATTTCCCTTTAGTGAATCCCTGCTGACTGGGACTGCCTTACAAATGCTTAGTAATTACATCCTTAATGATTGACTGCAGCAATTTTGCCCACCGCTGATGTCAGGCTCACCAGCCGATAATTTCCCATTTTCTCTCTCCCTGCTTTTTTAAAGAGTGGAGTTACATTAACCACCCTCCAGTCCATTGGAACTCTTCCAGAGTCTACAGAATGTTGGAAAATGGTCACCAATGCATCACCTATTTCTAGGGCCACTTCCTTAAGTATTTTGGGATGCAGAGCGTCAGGCCCTGGGACTTGTCAGGTTTTAATCCCTTGAAGTTCATAGAACATAGAACATTACAGCGCAGCACAGGCCCTTTGACCCTCGATGTTGCACCAACCTGTGGAACCAATCTGAAGCCCATCTAACCTACACTATTCCATTACCATCCATATGTTTATCCAATGACCATTTAAATGCCCTCAAAAGTTGGTGAGTCTACTACTGTTGCAGGCAATGCATTCCACACCCCCTACTACCCTCTGAGTAAAGAAACTACCTCTGACATCTGTCCTATATCCATCACCTCTCAATTTAAAGCTATGTCCCCTTGTGCTAGCCATCTCCTTCCGAGGAAAGAGGCTCTCACTGCCCTATCTAACCCTCTGATTATCTCATATGTCTCAATTTCGTCATTTCTCAACCTTCTTCTCTCTTATGAAAACAGCTTCAACTCCCTCAGCCTTTCCTCATAAGACCTTCCATCCATACCAGACAACATTTGAATAAATCTCCTCTGAACCCTTTCCAAAGCTTCCACATCCTTCCTGTAATGTGGTGACCAGAACTGTACACAATACTCCAAATGTGGCCACACCTGAGTTTTGTACAGCTGCAACATGACCTCATGGTTCTGAAACTCAATCCCTCGACCAATTAAAGCTAACACACTGTACGCCTTCTTTACAACCCTATCAACCTGGTGCAAACTTTCAGTGATCTATGTACATGGACACCGAGATCTCTCTGCTCATCTACACTACCAAGAATCTTACTATTAGCCTGGCGACCAATTAAAGCTAACACACTGTATGCCTTCTTTACAACCTCTATCAACCTGGTGCTAACTTTCAGGGATCTATGTACATGGACACCGAGATCTCTCTGCTCATCTACACTACCAAGAATCTTACTATTAGCCTGGTACTCTGCATTTCTATTGCTCTTTCCAAAGTGAATCACCTCACACTTTTCCACATTAAATTCCATTTGCCACCTCTCAGCCCAGCTCTGCAGCTTAGCTATGTCCCTCTGTAACCTGCAACATCCTTCAGCACCATCCACAACTCCAACAACCTTAGTGTCATCCACAAATTTACCAAACCATCCTTCTAGGCACTCATCCACGTCATTCATAAAAATGACAAACAGCAGTGGCCCCAAAACAAACCCTTGTGGTACCCCATTAGTAACTGAACTCCAGGATGAACATTTCCTATCAACCACCACCTTCTGTCTTCTTTCAGCTAGTCAATTTCTGATCCAAACCACTAAATCACCCTCAATCCCATGCCTCCATATTTTGTGCAATAGCCTACCATGAGGAACTTTATCAAACCCCTTACTGAAGTCCAAATACACTACATCAACCACCTTACCCTCATCCACCTGTTTGGTCACCTTCTCAAAGAACTCAATAAGGTTTGTGAGGCACAACCTACCCTTCACAAGATCATGTTGACTATCCCTAATCAAATTATTCCTCTCTAGATGATTATAAATCCTATCTCTTATAACTTTCTCCACACTTTTTCCACAATCGCTGTAAGGCTCACTGGTCTATAATTACCAGGGTCGTCTCTACTCCCCTTCTTGAACAAGGGAACAACATTTGTATCCTCCAGTCTACTGGCACTATTCCTGTGACAATGATGACATAGAGGTCAAACTCACAGGCTCAGCAATCCCCTCCCTGGCTTCCCAGAGAATCCTGATAAATCCCATCCGGCCCAGGGGACTTATCTATTTTCACACTATCCAGAATTGCTAACACCTCCTCCTTATGCACCTCAATCCCATCTGCACTAGTAGCCTGTATCTCAGTATTCTCCTCGACAACATTGTCTTTTTCCAGTGTGAATACTGAAGAAAAATATTCATTTAGCATTTGCCCTATCTCCTCAGACTGCAGGCACAATTTCCCCCTACTATCCTTGGTTGGCCCTCATCTTACTCTCGTCATTCTTTTATTCCTGATATACCTATAGAAAACCTTTGGGTTTTCCTTGATCCTATCTGCCAATGACTTCTCACGTCCCCTCCTGCTCTAAGTTCTCTCTTTAGGTCTGTCCTGGCTAACTTGTAACTCTCGAGTGCCCTAACTGAGCCTTCACACCTCATCCTAACATAAGCCTCCTTTTTCCTATTGATAAGAGATTCAACATCTTTCGTAAACCACACCTCCCTCGCTCGACCACTTCCTCCCTGCCTGACAGATACATACATATCAAGGACCCACAGTAGCCGTTTCTTGAATAAGCCCCACATTTCAATGGTGCCCACCCCCTGCAGTTTCCTTCCCCATCCTATGCATCCTAAATCTTGCCTAATCACATCACAATTGCCTTTCCCTCAGCTATAACTCTTACCCTGCATTAGATACCTATCCCTTTCCATCATTAAAGTAAATATAATCAAACTGTTGTCTCTATCACCAAAGTGCTCACCTACCTCACCTGGCTGGGTTCATTACCCAGTAGGAGAAAGTGAGGTCTGCAGATGCTGGAGATCAAAGTTGAAACTTTATTGCTGGAACAGCACAGCAGGTCAGGCAGCATCCAGGGAACAGGAGATTTGACGTTTCGGGCACAGGCCCTTCTTCAGGAATGAGCAGAGAGTGTTCAGCAGGAGAAGATAAAAGGTAGGGAGGAGGGACTTGGAGGAGGGGCGTTGGAAATGTGATAGGTGGAAAGAGGTCAAGGTGAGGGTGATAGGTCGGAGTAGGATGGAGGCGGAGAGGTCAACAGTCTCGGACTCCTCCCTCCCCTTCCTAGACCTTTCTGTTTCTATCTCAGGCGACCGAATCAACACGGACATCTACTACAAACCAACCGACTCCCACAGCTACCTGGACTACACCTCCCATCCTGCCCCCTGTAAAAACGCCATCCCATTCTCCCAAAT
>NC_057721.1:87724017-87732951 GCF_004010195.1 Chiloscyllium plagiosum | reverse complement strand
CCTGCAGTCTTCTTCTTGCCCTCTCCGCCTCCACCCTACTCCGACCTATCACCCTCACCTTGACCTCTTTCCACCTATCACATTTCCAACGCCCCTCCTCCAAGTCCCTCCTCCCTACCTTTTATCTTCTCCTGCTGAACACTCTCTGCTCATTCCTGAAGAAGGGCCTGTGCCCGAAACGTCAAATCTCCTGTTCCCTGGATGCTGCCTGACCTGCTGTGCTGTTCCAGCAATAAAGTTTCAACTCATTACCCAGTACCAAATCTAATGTGGTCTCGCTCCTTGTTGGCCTGTCTACGTACTGTGTCAGGAAACCCTCCTGCACACATTGGACAACAACTGACCCATCTAAAGTACTCAACCATTGTATTTACAGTCAATATTTGGAAATTTAAAGTCCCCCTTAACTGTTTCTTTGGCTCCTATCCAGAATCATCTTTGCAATCCTATCCCCTACATCTCTGGAACTATTTGGAGGCCTACAGAAAACTCCCAATAGGGTGACCCCTCCTTTCCTGTTTCTAACCTCAGCCCATACTACCTCAGTAGACAGGTCCTCAAACATCCTTTCTGCCACTGTAATACAGTCATAGAACATAGAACATTACAGCGCAGTACAGGCCCTTCGGCCCTCGATGTTGCGCCGCCCTGTCATACCAATCTGAAGCCCATCTAACCTACACTATTCCATGTACGTCCATATGCTTGTCCAATGACAACTTAAATGTACTTAAAGTTGGTGAATCTACTACCGTTACAGGCAAAGCATTCCATACCCTTACTACTCTCTGACTAAAGAAACTACCTCTGACGTCTGTCCTATATCTATCACCCCTCAATTTAAAGCTATGCCCCCTCGCGCTCACCGTCACCATACTTGGAAAAAGGCTCTCCCTGTCCACCCTATCTAACCCTCTGATTGTCCTTGACTAACAGCGCCACACCTCCCCCTCTATTACCATCCTCTCTGTTCTTACTTAAACATCTAAATCCTGGAACCTGCAACAACCATTCCTGTCCCTGCTCTATCCAAGTCTCCGAAATGGCCACAACATCAAAATCCCAGATACCAACCCATGCTGCAAGTTCACCACCTTATTCCGGATGCTGCTGGCGTTGAAGTTGACACACTTCAAACCACCTTCTTGCTTGCCGGTGCACTCTTGTAACCTTGAGACCATATTTTTGACCTCACTACAATCAACCTCCTGGACACTGGAACTACACTTCAGGTTCCCACCCCCCTGCTGAATTAGTTTAAACCCTCCCAAAGAGAATTAGCAAATTTGCCCCCCAGGATATTGGTTTTCCCCCCAGGTACCCCTCTGGTTCAGGTGATGACCATCCTGTCTGTGGGGGTCTCACATTGCCATGAAAGAGCTCCAATTATCCAGGAATCCAAAACCCTTCCTCCTGCACCATCTCTGTAGCCACGTATTCAGATCCGCGCTCTCCCTGTTCCTCACCTCACTAGCATGTGGCACAGGCAATAAACCAGAGATAACAACTCTGTTTGTCCTAGCTCCAAGCTTCCACCCTAGCTCCCTGAATTTCTGCCTTAAATCCCCATCTCTCTTCCTACCTGTGTCGTTGGTGCCTATGTGGGCCATGACTTGGGGCTGCTCCCCCTCCCCCTCACGGATCCCGAAGACACGATCACGAACCCTGGCACCTGGGAGGCAACACACCAACCGTGAGTCTCTCTCATCCCCACAGAACCTCCTGTCTGTCCCCCTAACTATGGAGTTCCCAATGACTAATGCTCTGCTCCTCTTCCTCCTCCCCTTCTGAGCAACGGGGACAGACTCTGTACCAGAGACCTGTGCCCCATTGCTCACCCCTGATAAGTCATGCCCTCCAACAAAATCCAAAACAGTATACTTGTTGTTGAGGGGGACCGCCACAGGGGATCCCTGCACTGCCTGCCAGTTCCCTTTCCGTCCACTGACGGTAACCCATCTACCTTCTTCGTGTATCTGAGGTGTGACTACCTCCCTGTAACTCCTCTCAGTAACCCCCTCTGCCTCCCGAATGATCCGAAGTTCATCCAGCTCCAGCTCCAGTTCCCTAAAACGGTTTCCGAGGAGCTGGAGTTGGGTGCACTTCCCACAATGCAATCAGCAGGGACACCACTGTTGACCCTTAACCCCCACATTCTGCGGGAGAAACATTCAAATGCCCTAACCTCCATTCCCATTGTTCTAAATTCCCAACGAGACTCCTGAAAAATAAAGAATATATTAAAAAAGCTTAGCAATCTGGCGCACAGAACATGTTTTTATGGTTAAGGAAGGAGGGTGGGTAGGAGACAGTACCTAAGTAGTGTTTTGGGTAAAGCAATTGCCCAAATAAATTACTTCACTTACTCAGCAGTCCCACGTCTGCTCCTGCTCAGTGTGCGCTCCACCCAATCATGAAGTAAGTTTTTAAAGCACTCATTTACCATCCCGGCAGCCTCTCTCTCTCTCTCTCCTCACTGCTCCTGAAGAAAATGGAAGCCTGACTCTCAAGGTAAGTCCCTTTTAAGTGGTAAACCTACCTCCCGGCAGCCCCTGCTCCTCTCCTCCGCCCTCCTCACTGTTCACGATGACAGAAATTCCCCAAGACCATTTTTGACTAATAACGATTTCCTTCAGTTGCTCCTTCAACATTGACCCTCTGACCCTGAGCATTTCCTAAAGGCTATTTGTGTTCTCCTTAGGGAAGGCAGACCCAAAGTATTTGTTCCCTTGCCTTGATTACCTGAACGGAACCACTCTCAATCCCACACATAGTTCAGAGGTGTCCCCAATGCACCATCTCTTCAACATGTCTTCATTTTGTCATCAAATATTGAAATAAATAAGCAATTGTAAGCTTGAATAAGTGTCTGGTTAGGCCTGACAGGACAGTCTCTTCCTTATCCCAGAGAGAGATCTGTTGGGATCTGGTCTGCAGTCGGGTGGAGAGTGAAATCCTAAAGCAGAGGCATTCTTTGATTTGCTTTATTATTATCCTATGTACTGAGACAGAGTGAAAAATATTGTATAGTGTGGTATTCAAACAAATCATACCTGACATAAGTCCATCAGGGTTAAAGAACAGAATGCAGAATATAATGTTACAGCTACAGAGAAGGTGCAGAGAGAGAGCAGTTCTAATGTGTGACGGATCCATTTATTAGCCTGATAACAGCGGGGAAGAAGCTGTTCTTAAATATGCTGGCCCGTGTTTTCAAATTTTGATATCTTCTGCTCGGTGGAAGAGAGTATAACCGGGGTGGGAAGGTTAAGGAAGGGTTCCTGGTTCAGAGGCAGGGACACTCTACTCTGCACCACAACTCCTCGCCTGCTCATTAACACAGAAACATGTGGTTTATGTTAGCTACTTTCCCGAGGCAATGTTAAATATATTCCCAGAAAAGAACGGCAGTGTACTGAACAGAAAAAAGTTGCAAGATAATGGGGCAAAGGATGAGGTACAGGGCTAAGTGGTTCAGCCCTCTCAGAGAGAGCTAGCAGGCAGAATGGCGTCTTTGTGTTCTAGAAGATTCTCTCATGAATGTGCCTTTTGTTTGTCTCCTGTACAGGGATTGACGACTATGAATTCTCAGACAGCGGGGACTTGGGCAGACTGACCAAGCGGAAGGAACCGAAGTTTGTGCACATGGGTCCGACAAACCCCCACCTGATCCTCATGGTGTTACCCCCACATCGGCTGGACAGCAAACAGCAACAGAGCCATCGCAAGAAACGGGCACTGGACACAGCTTATTGCTTCAGGTACTTCACAATGAAATCCTCATTCATTTGCTCAAATACTCCGGTCAAGAATCAATACTCCATCTGATTGATTCAAGTGTCACTGCAAAGAGTTAAGTCCTGAAATGATTTGAAGAGAGTTATAGCTCATCGTTTCAAAAGGTCAGCAGCGACTTGGAGACTACCTGGCCAAGGGATAGGAGTGCCACACTGTCAGAGGGTCAGTGCTGAAGGAGTGCCGTACTGTCAGAGGGTCAGTGCTGAGGGAGCGTCACACTGTCAGAGGGTCAGTGCTGAGGGAGTGCCGTACTGTCAGAGGGTCAGTGCTGAAGGAGTGCCGCACTGTCGGAGGGTCAGTGCTGAGGGAGTGCCGCACTGTCGGAGGGTCAGTGCTGAGGGAGCATCACACTGTCGCAGGGTCAGTGCTGAGGGAGTGCCGCACTGTCGCAGGGTCAGTGCTGAGGGAACACTACTCTGTCGGAGGGTCAGTGCTGAGGGAGTGCCGCACTGTCGCAGGGTCAGTGCTGAGGGAACACTGCTCTGTCGGAGGGTCAGTGCTGAGGGAGTGCCGCACTGTCGGAGGGTCAGTGCTGAGGGAGTGCCGCACTGTCAGAGGGTCAGTGCTGAGGGAGTGCCGCACTGTCGGAGGGTCAGTGCTGAGGGAACACTACTCTGTCGGAGGGTCAGTACTGAGGGAGCACCAGCCTGTCAGAGGGTCACTTTGGGGCAATTCCCAACGGGCAATAATTGCTGGCCTCCCCAGTGACAATCTCCAGCCCATCAACCTAACACAAACAGTGATCTCCCACTCACCCAGGAGGGCTACTCAGTCAATGGCCATGGGCTACAGTTAGAGCCCAGTGCTGCTGGGACCATTCAGACCCACACCAGCCAACAAGTGCTTGCCAGAGCTAGGGTTCCTGGTTCAGAGGCAGGGACACTCTACTCTGCACCACAACTCCTCGCCTGCTCATTAACACAGAAACATGTCCCAGAGAACTGGTGGGCTGATTGGTTTTGTTTTTGTCAGGAACGATGAAGATAATTGTTGTGTGCGACCTCTCTACATCGACTTCAGACAGGACCTCAGATGGAAATGGATACATGAGCCCAAAGGATACTACGCCAATTTCTGCGCAGGTCCCTGCCCGTACCTCCGCAGCACTGATACCCAGCACAGCACGGTAGGATCTCCTCCATTACCTGTTAAACGTAGTGCGTTGTGCTCACCCACACTTCAACTTCCTTCCAACATTCATTGATGCCCAAAGAATGGGCCCACATGACTTGCTTCTGCAGCAGAACAGTTCTGTAATTTCCTTTCCCATTTCCTGGTGACTCCTACATTCACTGACACTTCCCCCAGTTTCTGAAAACTGAATTGTAACTTATAACAATGTGGAGTTGAAGTGAGGAAGCAGGATACTGGACTGGGCGAGTGGGATATGGGACTGGGTGTGTGGGATATGGGACTGGGCATGTGGGATATGGGACTGGGTGTGTGGGATATGGGACTGGGCATGTGGGATATGGGACTGGGCGTGTGGGATATGGGACTGGGCGTGTGAGATATTGGGATATCGGACAGGGCGAGTGGGATATTGGACTGGACGAGTTGGATATTGGACTGGGTGAGTGGCATTTTGGGCTGGGTGAGTGGGATATTAGACTGGGCATGAGGGATATTGGACTCGGCGAGAGAGATATTGTACTGGGCCTGTGGAATATTGGACTGGGCAGGTGGGATATTGGACTGGACGTGTGGGATATGGGACTGTGCGTGTGGGATATTGGACTGGGCAGGTGGGATATTGGACTGGACGTGTGGGATATGGGACTGTGCATGTGGGATATGCAACTGGGCGAGTGGGATACGGGATTGGGTGAGTGGGATATTGGACTGGGCATGTAGGTTATTGGACAGGGCGTGTGGAATATTGGACAGGGTGTGTGGAATATTAGACAGAGCGAGTGGGATATTGGACAGGGCGAGTGGGATATTGGACTGAGCGTTTGGAATATTGGACAAGTCTTGTGGGATATTGGACAAGACGAGTGGGATATTGGACAAGACAAGTGGGATATATGACTGGGCATGTGGGATATTGGACAGGGCGAGTGGGATATTGGATTGGGTGTGTCGAACATTGGATTGTGTGAGTGGGATATTGGACTGGGCACTGGGGATATTGGACTGGGTGTGTGGGATATTGGACTGGGCGAGTGGGATATTGGACTGGGTGTGTGGGATATTGGACTGGGTGAGTGGAATATTGGACAGGGTGTGTGGGATATTGGACATGACGAGTGGGATATTGGACAAGATGAGTGCGATATATGACAGGGCGTGTGGGATATTGGACTGGGTGAGTGGCATATTGGGCTGGGTGAGTGGGATATTGGACTAGGCATGTGGGATATGGGACTGGGCGTGTGGGATATGGGACTGGGCGTGTGGGATATGGGACTGGGAGAGTGGGTTATGGGACTGGGCGAGTGGGATATGGGACTGGGCGAGTGGGATATGGGACTGGGTGAATGTGATATTGGACTGGGTGAGTGGGATATCGGACAGGGCGAGTGTGATATAGGACAGAGGGAATGGGATATCGGACAGGGCGAATGGGATATTGGACTGGACGAGTGGAATATTGAACAGGGCGTGTGGGATATTGGACAAGAAGAGTGGGATATTGGACAAGATGAGTGCGATATATGACAGGGCGCGTGGGATATTGGACAAGACGAGTGGGATATTGGACCGGGTGAGTGGCATATTGGGCTGAGTGAGTGGGATATTGGACTGGGCCTGTGGGATATGGGACTGGGCGTGTGGTATATGGGACTGGGCGTGTGGTATATGGGACTGGGCGCGTGGGATATGGTACTGTGCGCCTGGGATATGGGACTGGGCATGTGGGATATTGGACTGGGTGAGTGGGATATCGGACAGGGCGAGTGTGATGTCGGACGGGGCGAGTGTGATATCGGACAAAGGGAGTGGGATATCGGACTGGGCGAGTGGGATATTGGACTGGGCGAGAAGGATATTGAACTGGGCGTGTGGGATATCAGACAAGGCGTGTGGGATATCGGACTGGGCGTGTGGGATATCGGACTGGGCGTGTGGGATATTGGACTGGGCGAGTGAGATATTGGACAGGGCGAGTGGGATATTGGACAGTGCATGTGTGATATTGGAAAAGACGAGTGGGATACTGGACAAGACGAGTGGGATATATGACTGGGTGTGTGGGATATTAGCCAGAGTGAGTGGGATATTGGACTGGACTATTGGGTATGGGACTGGGCGAGTGCGATGTTTGACTGGGCGTGTGGGATATTGGACTGGGCCTGTGAGATATTGATTTACAGATTACATTACAGTGTGGAAACAGGCCCTTCGGCCCAACAAGTCCACACCGACCCGCCGAAGCGAACCCACCCATACCCCTACATTTACCCCTTACCTAACACTACGGGTAATTTAGTATGGCCAATTCACCTGACCTGCACATCTTTGGACTGTGGGAGGAAACCGGAGCACCCGGAGGAAACCGGAGCACCCGGAGGAAACCCACGCAGACACGGGGAGAACGTGCAAACTCCACACAGTCAGTCTCCTGAGGCGGGAATTGAACCCGGGTCTCTGGCGCTGTGAGGCAACAGTGCTAACCACTGTGCCACCGTGCCGCCCACAATATTGGATATTGGACAGGGCTTGTGGGATATTGGACTGGGCGTGTGGGATATTGGACTGGGCGAGTGAGATATTGGACTGGGCATGTGGGATATTGGATTGGCCGTGTTGGATAGTGGCTGGGTGAGTGGGATATGGGACTGGGCGTATGGGTTATTGGACTGTGGAGTGGGATTTTGGACTGTGTGACTGGGATATTGGACTGAGCGAGTGGGATATTTGACTGGGCGTCAGGGATATTTGACTGGGCATGTGGGATATTGGACTGGGCGTGTGGGATATTGGACTGGGCGTGTGGGATATTGGACTGGGCGTGTGGGATATTGGACTGGGCGTGTCGGATATTGGACTGGCCTTGTGGGATATTGGACGGGGCGAGTGGGATATTGGACGGGGCGAGTGGGATATTGGACGGGGCGAGTGGGATATTGGACGGGGCGTGTGGGATATTGGGCTGGGCGTGTGGGATATTGGACGGGGTGAGTGGGATATTGGACTGGGCGTGTGGGATATTGGACTGGGTGAGTGGAATATTGGGCTGGGCGAGTGGGATATTGGACTGGGCGTGTGGATATTGGACAAGACTAGTGGGATATATGACTGGGCTTGTGGGATATGGGACAAGGCGAATGGGATATTGAACTGGGTGAGTGGCATATTGGGCTGGGTGAGTGGGATATTGGACTGGGCTTGAGGGATAATGGATTCGGCGAGTGTGATATCGGACAGGGCGAGTGTGATATCGGACAGAGGGAGTGGGATATCGGACAGGGCGAGTGGGATATTGGACTGGACGAGTGGAATATTGGACAGGGCGTGTGGGATATTGGACAAGACGAGTGGGATATTGGACAAGATGAGTGCGATATATGACAGGGCGCGTGGGATATTGGACAAGACGAGTGGGATATTGGACTGGGTGAGTGGCATATTGGGCTGGGCATGTGGGATATTGGATTGGCCGTGTTGGATAGTGGGCTGTGTGAGTGGGATATGGGACTGGGCGCATGGGTTATTGGACTGTGCGATTGGGATTTTGGACTGTGTGAGTGGGATATTGGACTGAGCGAGTGGGATATTTGACTGGGCGTCAGGGATATTTGACTGGGTGTCAGGGATATTGAACTGGGCATGTGGGATATTGAACTGGGCGTGTGGGATATTGGACTGGGCGTGTGGGTTATTGGACGGGGCGAGTGGGATATTGGACTGGGCGAGTGGGATATTGGACTGGGCGTGTGGGATATTGGACTGAGCGAGTGGGATATTTGACTGGGCGTCAGGGATATTTGACTGGGTGTCAGGGATATTGACTGGGCATGTGGGATATTGGATTGGGCGTGTGGGATATTGGACTGGGCGTGTGGGTTATTGGACGGGGTGAGTGGGATATTGGACTGGGCGAGTGGGATATTGGACTGGGCATGTGGGATATTGGACTGGGCGTGTGGGATATTGGACTGGGCGTGTGGGATATTGGACTGGGCGTGTGGG